>NC_133653.1:260113682-260372493 GCF_009905375.1 Apium graveolens
TGCAAAAAGAGGTCTATTGCAACACATTTTCAGTGTTGGGTGTAAGGCAGTCACCATAGGTATCTAACCTTACATCAGTGTCAATCTATGGTAACATAGAAAAATATGTTGCTATAGATATCAATTGCAACAGGATTTTTACAGTATAGCAACACAGATTTTGTATTGCAATAGGTATACTAACTGACAAAAAATGGGGCCCGGCCCACATATGGGGCCCACAATGTGGGGCCCACATGTGGGGCCCACGGGTGGGGCCTATATGGTGGGGCCCACTAGTGGGGCCCGCATGGTGGGGCCCACATGTGTAATAAAATGATTATGTAATATTTTAATATATTAATTTTAAAAACTAAACCAAATATCCATTAAATTCTTTCTTTCATTCAATATTTACATCACGAATATCTAATAATAAACAACCATCAACTAAATTGTCTTATTGTTGTTAACAAAAATTAAAACTATCAGCACTATCTTTTAGACCTCGCCTAACATCAAATGCAAAATCAAACATCAAATCCACATCCGGAACCTGCCGAGGATACCTCCTCAGGAGCTGCACAAAACCCCAAACATTGAAAAGGGACTTGCTTTGAACGCATCCATAGGAGGAATCAACATAGAGTCTTCTGTCAATTATCACAACACGAAATGCAGCAAACCATATAAAATAATAAGTAACCATATAAATATAATGATAAAAGTGGTAGAAGGCAGAAAAAGGCAGAAAATAAACATATAGTGTTGATACATAAAAGGGGAAGGGGAACAGGGGGTATTACGTTCCTGAAAATGCAGCAGTATGTGTCCTACTTTCTAAAAAATGAGTCATCTGATCTTTGTCAGTAGCTGCAAGATCACATGTAACAGTTTTTGATCCTTCGGATGCTACTTTTGATCGATAGTCACTACAAAAAAAATATCAATAGACATCGGTTTTTGACCTTATGTTGTAAAAGGTCCCTATTTTTCACATCGGTTCGGGACCGATGTGAAAAATAACATTATACATTGTTTCTAGATAAATAACCAATGTATTAGATACATTAAGACATCAGTTAGTAATCGATGTGAAAAATAGGAAATGATACCAATTGTGCCTATATAACAACGCTTTCATAAATTGAAACGATATAATAGCGTAATAAGACATCAGTCATTAACTGATGTTTGTGGTTACATATTTACCTGTTATATATATTACATATATATATATATATTAAAATACCAAAAACTAAAATAAGCAAAATTAATCACATCTAAATAACCACAACTTTCATTATTATTATCAATCTAATGCAAAGTATTCCAATATACATCATTGACAAAATCAAAAACATAATTCTCAAATCTAAACATTATAAAGTCAAAATGAAATTTTCCTACTAGTCTTCTATGTTGAAGAAGATCATATTCCATAGTCTGTTACTAGATTATATGCAGACTATTCCATAGCAACCCATTGCAGCAGATCATATTCCATAGCAGTATATGCGTCTGTTATATATAGTGTTTTGGGGGCTTCACATTTCAAGTTTTCCCTATGGAGTAACGTCTGCTTGTCATAGAGGTCATCAAGTGTTACTATAGATTGTCTGCAAATAAGCATGCATTAAGGATCGGACATTAAGGTAGGATCCCTCTTTGAAATAAGCATGCGAGTATGCAACACTTTATCAGTCTTCCCACATTAAATATGCAACTCTTATTACTAATCTATATGCAAATACAGTGTATTTGTTAGTTAAAAGATAATACCAAGATAAACCGGATAAGATGGCTGCTCAGTGGAGCTGACAGGTGAAGCATGTGCATGTTCTATTGAACTTGTGTATTGAACGTCAACTGCAACAAGCATATGACAAGCCTCTTCCTGTATCAGAATACCAAATATTATAATATACGAGTACAAAATGGCCTCACGCTACTCATATTTTTTTAAATATCAATATTGATTTTTTATTATTAGTTTTAAGTTAAAATTTATATTTGAAGTTAGAATGAAAAAAAAGAGTATCAAAACACTGTATTTATCCTCGATCCCATCAGTCGTGAATTGCATAATAATGGCATCCAGTTCACATGGAAATCCAATAGGATACAACATGGATAAATCCACATCGCAGTATTAGATTTTTATATTCATACCTGACAATCCGTATTTTTAATATATGTTGAACAAAGGAATCACAGATTTGACAAAAATTAGCATATGTCATGTGATTTGGCACCCCAATCAATGATCTACAAGTTGATTTTTTTTCTGTATTAGTTGATGAATCTCGAGATATTGTGGTGAAGGAGCAAATGGCAATTGTATTGCGTTACGTGACTTCAAAATGATGTGTAATTGGGCAATTTCTTGGTATTGTACATGTACGTGATACAACTTCTTTATCACTTAAGTTGATAATGGAAGGACTTTTATCCAAGTATGGTTTTAGCATATCAAAGTGTGCGGGGATAAGGTTACAATGGAGCTAGTAATATGCGGGGTGAGTTTAATGGCCTAAAAGCTTTAATCTTAAAAGAAAATCCTTCCGCTTATTATGTCCATTACTTTGCTCATCAACTATAACTGGTCTTAGTTGTCGTAGCAAAAAATCATCCTCGTGTTGCTTTGTTGTCCAATGTGGTTTCCAACTTATCAAATATTGTGGGAGCTTCATGCAAGAAAAGAGATCTTCGTGAGTGTGATATTCGTGATTTTAGATAATAATAATAATAATAATAATAATAATAATAATAATAATAATAATAATAATAATAATAATAATAAAAGAGTGAAAATATGTTTATTATTAAGTTGTGAATTAGAAGTAGAAAAGAATAAGGAGTGCTAAGGAATTTTAGTGGTCGGCTATATGTTAATCAACCCTAAAACTATTTGCTGAATAAATAAAAGTTGGAAGTTGCGGGGGCGGGGTAGGAGAGAGTAAAGAGTGAGCGTGAGTTGACAGTCATAAACAAAAGGTAATTGTCCTCTCCAACTTATATTAATTGGTGTCGTATTTATGTGTATAATAATATGTTTGGTTAGGTGTATTATCATAACTACTGTGTTTGTGTTTATGTTTGTGTTTGTGTTTGTTTGTGTATCCCTGCTTAAAGCCTAAGTCATGGACGTACTATGTGTATGTTAGTTCAAGGCCAAGATTTAATTATTTTAATTATTAATTTTTAATAAGATTTGATCTTTTGTAACATACATCTTAATTATGAAATTCGTTTGCTATTTTTCTATTATGGTATTCAATTCAGACTCTAGCCATGCTTTGCTTTAAAAGGGTCTCATATATATAGGGTTGTTAATAATATTTATAAATCAGCGGGTTAAATTGTGTGTGTATATATATATTTCGATCATGATTTTTTATTGCTATTAATTAGGATAGAATATGTATGCTTGTAACATGACCGGACATAAATTATTAACTTGTTGTCAATTATTTTATATTAAGTATTTTGCGTGGAAGAAGTCCCTAACTAATAATATATTTTTGTTATCATGATTAATTATAATATTAATTTATATGTATAAGTATGATAATATAAGTAATTAAGTCGAACAATGGTACGTTATTATTAAAAGTTAGTTAAGTTAGTAGTTAATGTCCTCCTTGAACTTGATGCATGCTCTAGTTTGATCAATCGAGTCATGGTGACTTTTTTTCATTTGATATTCATTTGAATAAATTAGTTTAATAATAATAACTTGGAATTTTCCATATTCATGGCAATAAATTATTTATGTTATTATATTAGATATCCTCACTTATAATTGAATGTGCTATTAATTTCTTTACTACACAGTCGGGGAAACTAGTTGTTAATTTAATATTGATATCATATTAACATAAATGGTGCATGCATGATTACTAGATTTTACATGTGTAATGGTTAGTTTATTCTTTTATTATTACAATGACTTTCTGGCATGACAGTAAACTAGAATATAAATGTGGTCAAATTGGTTAGTTAACATGTATTAAAAACCGAGGCTAGTAACAGGATTAATTAGTATAAGTAGTAATAATTAATAAATAATTACATAAGAATATAATGTACATTAACTTTAAATTATTATTTTGTATTTAGATCGTGGGCTCGGAATTTAGCGATTTCGTTGTGGATTTTGTTAGTATTTTAGTTGCGATATTCGAGTTACGGATTATGTCCCCTTTTTATTCAGCGTTACTCCTCTAAACATTTAGAAATATTTGATTTGTTCAGTTCTTCTGTATCCTGCTCATTCAATATTTGATTTGACTTTTTCTAACTTCCGAAAATAATTTTAAAATTGATTTGGAAATTTTAAATATCAGTTTATGCGGTTTTCAAAAATTATCTATGACACCCTTTGGTTTGAAAATCTAAATTATTTGTTTCAAGTGATTTAAAATTTTGTGAGAATATTTTTATTTGACCCTTAGAGAAATATAGGGTATACCTAGTTAACGAGCTGTAGGGGTTCTACAGCCATGTCATTGCGGCACCAGTGACCTGACACCTCTGTGACAGTGTGATTAGTCACGACGTATCCTTATGTTAGCTCTTGGGAGGAGCTTTTGCGCATTTGATATTTTTTTCAAGATACGTGGGTGCACCCAAAGTTTGATTTGTGATTTGATTTATGGTGACGTTGTATATGTCGTACACGTTATCCATTCTGTTGCACACATTAGGTAACTTATGATGTGTGAAATATCATAACCCCTCGTTATTTTAGCCATTCTTGCTTTTAAAATTATTATTTAATTATAAATTCTAAAATCTTCATTACTGATTTTTGTTTTATAAATTGTATTCCAAATCTGTACTGGGCGTTTGGCTCATGTCGTATTATATTTCTGGCAGGTGCTTAGGGGGATCTAGGACATTGTGTGAAGAACTACCCCATTTATCGATTAGGATTTCAGACTTTATCATTATCTAGACTTGATTATTTAATTAAATATTTCTACATTTATATTATTGATTTAGACAGTTTGGAGATTTGATATTACTTTGGAGATTTTAGACTGTTTAAATTACGTTTAGAAATATATTAGTACTCTGTTTGTTGGTTTATGGATTTTAAGTAATATCTTCTGTTATTATTAAAAAGGGGGTGTTATATTGAGTCATAATATAATATAGTAATTGAAGTAATACAAAATGGGGACATTCAAAGTGGTACGGGTTTCCATCAAGAAACTTCTCTTCAACGACTCGGTGATACACGATGGAGTTCCCATTATGCTTCACTAATAAGTTTAATCACTATGTTTTCTTCCGTCATTAATGTGCTTGATGTTATTGTCGTCGATGGGGCTAACCCGGAACAAAAAGGTAAAGCTTGTGCCTTACTTGCTTTGATACAATCATTTGAGTTTGTTTTTAACTTACATTTGATGAAGAGATTATTGACAATAACGGATGATTTGTCACAAGCATTACAAAGAAAAGATCAAGATATCATTAATGCAATATGTTTGGTTAACATTTCTAAACAATAATTCCAAGAAATGAGAGACAATGGATGGGAATCTTTGCTTGTTACATTATCTTCTTTTTGTGAAAAAAATAATATTAATGTCCCAAATATGTTTATGGATGTCGGAATGTCAAGAAGAAATTCTCAAAATATATCAAACTTGCATCATTATCAAGTTGAGTACTTTTATACCATTGTTGATATGCAACTTTAAGGGCTAAACATTTGCTTTACGGAGACAAATTCCGAGGGGTGTTGGCCCAAAATATCACAATTTGAGATAGAATGGCCTTCAATGTCACTTTCTAAAAAGATGGCCCCAATTGTCACTACCAAACGGGATCTTGGTTTATGTTTTTCTAAAATTACAAAAATGAAGATGCGTTTTGCGTTTTTATTATTTTTTAAATTTTTAAAATTGAAAACGCTATCTCATCTCATGTTTAAATGTTTTGAAAAGGTTACTTGAGATTAGGTTTTTAGTTTTTTCTTTTGTTCTTTTACGCAAAACACATTCTCATGTTTGGTTTTTGAAGTGAAATGTCATTTGTACTCACGTTTGCTTTCTTTTTTATACCAAAAATTCTAAATAGTGTTATGTTTCCAAGCTTAACACGTTATTCTAAGAGATATTTTATTCATATCAATAAATAGTATAATATTTTTAAAACCCAAATTCAGAATTATTTAACCCTAAAATATTTAAAATGATTAATAATTATAGTTTGGTTCCTATGGCCCTAAATTTTAGATTAAATTAGGGTTTAGGCTCCTAAACCCTAAATCGGTGTATGTTTTAGTAATTTATTTTTTTAATATTTCTAAAACCAAAAAGGGGATTGGTGAACCCTAAAATGTTAAAAATTGTTAAACTATACTTGATTTTATTTACTTTCTTAATACTTCTAAAATCCAAAAGCGGAGTAATGAACCCTAAAAATTAAAAATTGTTAAATTGGGGCGCACACTTAAATTTTAAAAAAATAATTTAAAATGTAAACACTTCTTAGAAAAAAAATTGAGCTTGAAAATATAACATTATCTAACATTTTGGGGAAAAAAATTTAAAATAAAAGATAGAAAAACGCTAACCTATGTAGCGTTTAGGTAATATTTTGTTAAAAACAAGGTTTTAAGTTACGTTATTCAACTTTGAAAATTAAAAAAAGAAAAAAAAATGAAAGTAGAAGCTCCGTTTTGCATTCCACTAAACATGGTCTCAAGTAACTTTTTTTACTATTAAAAAATTAAAAAAAATGAATAACGCAACAGGCATTAACGTTTTAGTTAAAACAAGTAACTGCACCCGAAATTCCGTTTTGAAGTGACATTTGGGGCCATATTTTTACGAAGTGACAATGAGAGCCATTTGTCTCAAAATAATGACATTTGGGGCCTTTTTTCAATTCCGGGTTACTTTTATGTGTAGCATGCTTAAATTCCATGGACTCTTTTGTGGTATTTGATTAATTAAAATTGATTCGACCTGCTCAATTATATTCATGTAAGTTTTCAAAGGTTCAAATTTTTATACTTCAAGATCAATTCAAACAAAACATATATTTTTGACATGAGATCCGACAATCGATTTGCAAAAGTTAAAGGCATCGGTGATCTTGCCAAAATTTTAGTTGAAATAAGGAAGAATGCATTGTATACTCTAGTTTATTTGTTATTGAAATTGGCCTTGATTTTCCCGTTGCAACGGCCTCGGTTGAATAAGTATTTTCGGCTATGAACTTGGTGAAGACTAGACTATGTAATCGCTTGAGGGATTATATTTTAAATGATTATTTAGTTACTTGTATTGTGAGAAATTTTTTTGATAGCATTGATAACAAGAATATTATTCAAGACTATTAAAATATGAAGTCTAGTAGAGAACAATTATTAATATAAAAATATAATATGACAAGATTTTTGGTTCTTAATTTTTGTCCCCGCTTACTTAAATTACTGGCTCCGTCCCTCGGTACAAACTTGAAAATACTATGTGAATTCAAGCTTAAAAATATAGTCATCCATATAAAAATTCACCAATTTTTTTATTTAATTCGAGAATAATCTGATACCAAGGTTTGAGTTTGCCAATTCAATCATTTTTTATATAACTTAGCTGGTGGTGAATCAAACTAAGATACCATGAACCCCAGTGTAATTAATTAACAATACTGTGAAGGTGATGAGATATCTCAGATAGTTAAACTTATCTTTTATCATACCTAGTTTTGGATTTGAAGATCTCAAAACCAGATTCACTGAGCGGCACGATCACACCGGTGATACCGGTGATTCTACAACCTGGAGTGCCGGAAAAATTTCTCATGTCCCCACAAATCAAACCTCGAATATTTTGGTCAATAACTAGCCCCCTACCAACTTTATTTTTTTTGTCAAATCTAAAGCAGATTTCATTAATCACATTCAATGAGGACAAACCCCTATGCAACCAGATTGAAAAACAAATAGAGCTAAATAATTAGTCGTTTTGTTTTCGGATTGCTTAACAAACTGAAAATAAATATTCTGAAGATTAAAAATGAAGGTAATGATTTCGCGGACAATCCAGCACGCATCTCCCCCGAAAAAAATAGTAGCTTCACAATTGACCATCACTATAATACCCCATATTTTTATTTGTTACATTGTTGGTGCAATAATAAGTAAATATTTGATTAATTATTTTTAGAATTCAAAATTATGGAGAATGTTTTATTTAGATAATGGGTTGTTAAAAATTTGAATTTGTAAGCTATCTTTTAGTTGTTTAAAATTTAAAGTCAAACTACTAAGTACTTGATAAGATATTTTTAAACAACTAATGGGGAGATGATGTGGAAAAATGTGGAGAAAATTATGTGGAAAAATGTGGAGAAAATTATGGAGAACGGTTTCATAATTTGTTAGAGCTGCTTATTATATAAACAGCCTGTTAGTGCCATCACACAAAATTTATCTCTCAGCAACAGCTGAAACCCAACAGAAATGAAAACTATTAATAGTAGAATTATATAACTTACTAGCAAGAGAAGAGGTGGTGCATAGGAAAGAAAGTTTTGGCCTACAACTCGGACAAGGTCATAAAAGAACTAACTGGTTGGAGTATCACCCTTAAGTAATGGGTTGTCAAATGATTTAGAGGAGGAGAAATAGATTCACAAGGAAGCTAGGTTAAGCCTTACCAAAAGTTTTAAAGAAGTTTACACCTTGTGGAGGTTTAGTTAAAAATTTAATCACCACATAATTTGATGACTATTATTTATGTTGTATACTAATATTAGTCATTTTTATTTTCAGGTTTATAAATATTTGTACACAATTTTTTACATACTTATATGAGGCTCTAAATTCAGGTAAGTTTTATCAAATTATTATATTATTTGTTTATGTGTTTATATATTGTGTTAGGTTATTGTTTAGTGCATGTTTAATTGATTTAATTGATTTAATTGATTAATTGTTATTTGTACTGGCTACAAGATGTTTAATTAGTAGTAATCTAATTTGTCATGTTCCCTATTGTTTTTGTTTTTAATTTTTATGTCATTAACTCGGTTTCAGAAATTATATGATTCTCAGGTTTTTATATTTTATTAATTGGGTGATATGATATATTTTAATATTGTTAGTGTGGCTAGTTTTGTTAATTATTATTTACTAGTTATGTGTATGAGTTGTTTACAATAATTATCATGTTATATTGTGCTAGTAATTAATATGTAAAAATATTTATAAAATAAAATCTATTTTCACAAGTTTTAGTTTATTAAGATTTATTAAAATTGACAAAATATGTATTTGTAGGACTAATGATATATAAAGTATTTTATTTTAAAGGACATATGTAGTCAAAATATTATGTAAATTTAAGTTAAGTAATTAATAATTAATTGTTTGTTTATCTAAAATCATAAATTGTTTACATTTGTTAATCATATTATGTTATTATATATTCCTCATAACATATTTGTTACTTTAGTCTCATTATTTTTTTAACCAATATGTTATTAATTATAGTATCTAATACTTGGGCATAATAATTTAAAATTTGTAAGTAATGTTGTAGTATTAATATGTAGAAGTAAATTTGATAACCTTGTAAGTATGATGCATGTTATATTCATTTTTATCATTTTCTTACATTATTGTTATAATTTAATATGTTAAATAAATGTATAATTTAAGTTTGTCTACTTTTATAAAGTTATATACTTAAAGATTTCTATATTACTTTTATAAATTAATAAAATATATTTTATATTTTATGAACCAGCTTGTATATTATTCAGATTATTTGTTAGTTAAATGTTTATACTATAGCATGAGATAGTGATCATCTGTATTAATTTGGTAACTGTATAAAATTAATATATTTTGTTAGCTTACTTTTTGGGTGTCGTTTCTAAGTTATATTTGTGTTGATATTATAGATTAGTTTGGAGGTTGATTTAGAGCTAGGGAGTGATTTAATATTTTAGACTCATTACAGGTACGAGTATCCTCCATTTCTCTCCATTTCAAATATATTTTCTTCCTCTGTACTTATTGTCCTATCATATTTATCTTATCATATTTTATTTTGTTAAGTTGTACATCTTGTATATGTACACTTGTTAATTTTTGCTCAGCCATCTTTGATCCATATTGCTTAACCACTTTTGTTCTATATTGCCTATCAGTATACTTGATTTGTCACATGCAACTTTTATTTTCAATATTATTGGCAACACTTTGTAATTATTTGTTATGGGCTCTTAAACTTATCTGTTTGGGTAAATCACCGATGAGACACATGGAGTTTTTGCAGTCTTTGGTGCTCTCGACACTAACTCGTATCAGTGCTGTGAGTATACGAATATGTCTCTGGGGTATGACACTTGATTAAGATCATGATCATTTTGTTTGTTCGGGAAATATTTTATACATTTCATTTTGTCCTTCTTGTGGATAACCGGAGAAGGAACTGTTTGCAATGTGCTTTGCTTGGTGTTTACTAGCGAGCAGAAGTTTTATAAGATGTCCTTATTAGTACCCACCTTACTTGTTCTCAGCCATTTCTTTGATTTTATTTGGATTAGTTTGTTCCTTGATTCTAAATAATTACTGTCATATTACTCATCTTCTTGGCTAATTGTTAAAATCAAATATATTCTTTTGTTTTATCTTTTAATGATATATTCGTACTGGGCATTTGGCTCACTCGTATTTATTTTTGTCCACAGGTAGTCGGGGGTAAAGCGGGGGTGTAATGAGTGCTGCCCAGATTTTAGCTTGTTTTTCTAGTGGAAAATAAAGTCAAGGACATGTTTTATTCCATATTATTTTGGATCTTGTTAGAGAACTTTATTTTGGATTTTTTAAACTTTTGTTAGCTTAATAAATTATATTTAGCATATTTTTACTCCCATTAATAAATAAGGCTTAGCTTGTGTAGCCTCTACTAGTTTAAGTGGGGTATTACAACGTTGGTATCAGAGCATAGGTTATAGTTTCTTTAGACTGTCCTTTAGGATTTGAACTATTAGTTTTGGGTTGACTTCATACAGGTAGATTTAAGATTTTGGATATGATTTTGTGATATATGTCTTTGTGCACTCATAAAATTTTGTGTAGGACGGCAAGAGGTAGCAGTGGTCGAAATACTGGGGGGAATGATAATCAGCAGATTGTTATAGATAGGAATACTTTTATGGAGATGTTGCGGGAAGTTCAGCATGGGCAGAATCCCACTGCTAACGGGCAAGATCGAGATGGTCAAACTATGTTTGATCATTTTATGAAGCAAAGACCCAATTGTTCAGGGTCTTGAAGTGTTCAGAGGTGGAAAAGGCACGATTTTCTACTTATCGTCTTGAGGGGGATGCTAATACTTGGTGGAATTCTATGGTACCCTCGCATGCACCTAGCTATGAAAATACTCTTACTTGGCATGTATTCAAAACTCAGTTTGACCAGAGGTACTTTCCAACCAGCATACGTGAGGAATATGTAAGGGAGTATAAGATTATTACTCAGAGAGATGATGAGTCGGTGGCAGACTTTCAAGTCAGATTTCAGAGGTTAGCTGGTTATGCTAGATCTGTGGCTGGGTCAGAAGTGGATAAAATCATGAAGTTTATGTGGGCATTGAAGAATTCCATCCATAACCATATTATCACTAACCGCTACACATCCATGGATACCTTGGTTGATAGTGCCAGAGATTAAGAGCTTCATCAGGCTGACTTTATCAAGAAACGAGACATACAAAATCAGAAAAGAAAAAGGGAAGAGGAATTTTCCGATCATCGACAAGGGTTTCAGAAAAGAAATCAGGCTGACTTTGAACTGTACAAGTGATTGCTATGTCAAATGAAATGTTCACTTTTAGTTTTTCTACATTGTATTTATAGGAGGGAGGGAAGAATAAGTACATCCATTGAATTGTAAGATGAGAATGTTAGGGGAAAAAATAGATTTTATTATATATAATATAAGCCGGATCAGGTTTTTAACATATCGGATCATGTAAAATCCATATCCGCTTCTTAATGGATCAGATCCTTATCAGATCGGACTTTTAGCGGATCAGACATTTTTTTATACAATTCATATCCATTTATCAAGCACCGGATCGAATAAGAATGGGTAACGTTTGCACACAGTTGTCTTCCACTCCACGAGCATGGTGCAATTTTTTTCCACTCCACAAGCATGGTGCAATTTTTTTATATGTTAACATATGTATACTGTACTTTTATAAATTTCTTAAAACCGTCCAAGACAAAGTTTAAACAAATTTTATTTTAAAAAAATAATATAAATTATTTATCTAATATTACTACAAATATTATTCAACTTATATTCTAACTCCATTAACTTATTTCCTAACTTTTTGTAGAAAACCATACATTTCCAAAATCAGGTGTAGTAATTAAAATTATAATATAACAAACTAATTAATAAATTATGAAAAAAAAACATTATTAAAAAAAATGCGAAATCACCCACAACACCACTATTATTCAAAACTCCCACTTTACTCTACCGGGCAACCAGACATGTATGTTATCTTATGAGTAGTTTTTAATATTTTTAACAATCTAATGGATTCCGAAATATCTAAACTTAATAAATCTCAATAATATAAAATAATTATTTTATACGATTTATTTTATAAAATAATAAAATTACAAATATTATAATCACTCATTACAATGCACTCGTTATTGGCTAGTAAATTTTGATTTATGAAAATGGGTTAATGGCGTATTGTTAAATGTTCAGTATATACAATTGTTCAAATTTTAATTTTAATTTAATTATCGTAATATTAATATATGTGCTTGCATATTTAGAAGTGCATTTATTTTGTGTATATAAAATAATTTGGTAGAATCAAATCTAAGATATTTCAACAAATTTATATTTATGACATAAACTAAAGAATTTAGACGGATCCAAATTCTAATTTATACTTTAAAAATTATTTGTGCTTACTTAGAGTTAATAAATAAAATTTTAGACCCTAAATGGTAATTTTCTCTACCACTACACATAATTTTTATTTTAAATTGACATAGACCCGTGATTAAAAAATAAATTAATTATTTTTAAAAAATATAAATTAATATTCTAAAGTACTATAATATAACAACGAAAATGGAGTATATTTTATTTCAATGATTCTGTATTTTAATTATTAAAAAAATAAGTAAATATTATTATATACATGTTAAACTACTAAATTACTAAAATACTAAATATAATTTTCTTATCCCTCTAAACTAAGACCAAAACTTATTGTACTAAAATACTACGATCACAACTTCTTCCTAAATATTAGTACTGATATGGAGAGAAAATACGTCGTCAAGACACATTAAATATCGCATTAATTACGTTTGGGCTTCTTGTCTAAAAAGTCCAAAGCAGACTTATCGGGTCCAATCTTTATAGCAGGTCTGTCTGGTCTAAAGCTTTGTAAGAGGCCTATGACGGCCTAAACAACCAAGGCCCATCAGCCATTAAAATACTAAAGTACTCAGGTTTTTATTTCCTAACGCAAGAGCTCGAAACTCACCAACCCTAGCATTAAATACTAAAGTACTCAGGTTTTTATTCCACAACAAGTACTAAATTACTAAAATACTAGACAGAGTCTCGCTAAACTAGACCAAAACTATACTACTAAACTACCACCACAATTTCTTCCTAATTCTTTTATTATAAATCTATTTACTATATATTTATATAAATATATTAAAACTATTATATGACTGAATAAACAAAAGTTTAAAATAAGGTCAACAAACATTTAGTCCAACATTCATAGCATCATGAACAAAGTTTTTCGAGTAATCAAATAATTGATCATTTGATTGTTCATGAAAAATTAATGGTTTTCTAACATTATGATACTCATACTGCAATGAGTCATAATGTCTTAAGTGTCATCCTTGTGATACCATAACCCGTTCACAACTATGTCTTAAGTAACACCATTCATTTTTCTACCAAATTGTGTTACCATTTTCACCAGGAGTAAATTTAAGTCAAATATTATATTTGAACTAACTGATAATTATATATGTGCTATATCATTTTATCTATCTAAATCATGTTGACATGTCTCGATTTAAGATTACATATTCTTGGAAGAATATTCAACAATCTTGACACATGAGTTTTTATTTGTACACGCCTTACAAATGAATTACTTAGCTCACAAAATGAGCAAATTGAAAAATCAAGAAATTAACATATTAAAGACGTATAAGCAATATCGTTTGGTTATTAATGAGTTTAACCATCTCGAACAATGACTTTGGTCGATTATCAAAAATATTAAAGGGTAAAGTAAAAACAAATAAAATAAACCCATAAAATAAAGATTTATTTCTTGTTATGAACTTGATTAATCTCCCACTGATTTAGAATATCTAATCGAGTATCACGAATAATTTTAATCTCATAAAATCCTAAAATTTATTCTTTATCTGAAAGATGAAGAAGTTATCGAAGATCAGTAATAATAATTCAAATCAAATAAATGAATTTAAACAATATGAATGATAATATTCTAAATTAACCCAATAAAGGAGTCTTTCCTTACCCGAAATATATTAAAAAGTAGAATGGAACAATGAGTACATCATGAGTTCGATAATAAACTTATACGCTTTAAAGGAACTTGAATTTAAATTTTTTTAATTAATAATCATTTGATAAATTCACATAAATAATTTAATATTCTCAAAAAAACATTACCATAAATTGCCAATAATCATTTTAACCAACTCAACACATCAAACAGTCAAGGTAGCAGAACTTTCCTTCGTCCAACCTTCAAGCTAGGAAACCCCATCCTCACCATGTATTTCCAAACTGATTCCAAGATATAACAGAAATTTTCCAAATAATAAAGTATGAAATATTAATCACGAAATTAACATTTATAATAATAACTTCCATAACCAATTCTCATATTTATTCTAAAATCAATAAAAATCTCCAACTCGTCAGAAATAAATTTTTAAATATAATTTTGTTTAACTCTTTTAATATCTAACGAAAAGATTGAAAATAATGCAAGTCGGATTGTAACTTTCAAAGATTCCATTAACTCTTATCATTACATATCCAAATGTCAAATCATACAAAAATTCTACTTTAAATCATTGTTTTTCACTTACAAATCTAATATTTCTTTTAAATTATAAATTTTTATGTCTATATTCTTGATTTAGAGTTTTAATTTAATTAGTCCACAAAGTTAACTTAGCCAACTCTTTTAAATATTAAATTAACCCAAATATTCTATTCTAACTGATCTCCGTTCTCTATCTTCACCATCATCTCTCCGACCATTGTGGTTGCCACCGGTACCAATGATGGCGCTGACAGCAGCACCACCGATTGTCATCGTCTTTCTCTCCCTCCCTCCCTCCATCTCGTTTCGTCTCTCTGCGACTATCTTTGTCTTTCTTCCTCTCTCCCACTTCATCTCCCATTTTCTACCAAATTGAAAATCTCTCTTTGATACTCTCTGTCAATTAGGAAAGATGTCCAACAAATAATCATTTCACTACTTGATATTTTGTTATGATTGGTTCCAATCCTATATCATGAAAATTAAAGATGGAACCACCGCACTCTAGGTCATATGTAAAAGATACAAGAATGTGCTTTAACTAATCGCACTTATAATTGCAATGGCTTCTTTACTTAATAATTATTATATATATATATATCTTCTATGTATCGCTATATATATATATATATTTATCTTCTATATATCCCACATGAGTATATTGTGATAATCAACCAGCCATACATATATCTAAAAATTTATTTTTTCACAAATAAACCAAACACACTAAAATAAAGTGCAACTTTGTATGGGAGAAGACTCAAAAAATCATTCAACTAACCTACATCCGATCAGTTGGTTACCACACCAATATTTTTTACCAAAGAGTTAAGCATAAAATCATGTCTTAAATTAGTATTCAAGCTCGACCTTTGTTGAGAATTAACATTTACCCTACCTTAAGATGCTATTAGACCTAGATAATAACATGTTGATGTATTAATGTTAAAAAAGTATTTAGATATACTTAATTATATATTTGTTATACACACACATATATCTCTATACATATATACATACATATATCTGTATGTATCTATATATGTATGTAGAAATAGGGTAAGGTTCTAGAGAAACTATCATTATCAAGAGACGGGACTAGATCCCGGGTACTCGGTACTATATTACAAAATATTGTACAAAATACCTATGTTTCTTATTATACAAAATACATTTTGTATACATTGAAATGAGGAAATATCGTATCACGATATCTAAATATATAAATTTAAAATTTTCATTTATGGAGATAGGGATATGCTTGAACAATTGACGCTAATCTGATATCTTTGATTTGCTATGCTTGTTCTAGGAAACCTCATTGTCACGATTTAATCATATATATATCTTATGAAAAAGGAAGAGGATATTATTTTAACCTTATTTATAATTTTATCATTATATATATTTTTAATTAGCTAAGTGTAGTTTTTGTCCTGAATTTAAATTATATTAAATTAGTCATTCACCCAAATATTAGCTCATCCTAGCTAACTCTTCCTTTTGCATAAATTTATTACTTTTCATCTTTGATCTAGACTTGGATCGAATCATGGATTGTCATTTTCTTTAACGAGAGTTTTAATATAAATGAGATAATCATGACCATAGTATGAACATAATGAGATAATCATGGCAATAACAATAAAATGTTGTATTTTTTGTATTAGCATTGGTATAAGGCTAAATTTATAAGTGATAAAATTACAATTCAACTTAATTTATTTATCATTGCGCTTGGCTTGACAATCCTCCTCACATTACGCCATAGATGGCTTTTAGCAACACCAAAACTGTGTTTCTATAGACCCTGAAAAAGTTACAATATGCAAAAAGAGGTCTATTGCAACACATTTTCAGTGTTGGGTGTAAGGCAGTCACCATAGGTATCTAACCTTACATCAGTGTCAATCTATGGTAACATAGAAATATATGTTGCTATAGATATCAATTGCAACAGGATTTTTACAGTATAGCAACACAGATTTTGTGTTGCAATAGGTATACTAACTAACAAAAAATGGGGCCCACCATCTGGGGCCCACAATGTGGGGCCCACCATATGGGGCCCATAATGTGGGGCCCACATGTGGGGTCTATATGGTGGGGCCCACTAGTGGGGCCTGCATGGTGGGGCCCACATGTGTAATAAAATGATTATGTAATATTTTAATATTTTAATTTTAAAAACTAAACCAAATATCCATTAAATTCTTTCTTTCATTCAATATTTACATCACGAATATCTAATAATAAACAACCATCAACTAAATTGCCTTATTGTTGTTAACAAAAATTAAAACTATCAGCACTGTCTTTCAGACCTGGCCTAATATCAAATGCAAAATCAAACATCAAATCCACATCCGGAACCTGCCCAGGATACCTCCTCAGGAGCTGCACAAAACCCCAAACATTGAAAAGGGACCTATTTTGAACGCATCCATAGGAGGAATCAACATAGAGTCTTCCGTCAATTATCACAACACAAAATGCAGCAAACCATACAAAATAATAAGTAACCATATAAATATAATGATAAAAGTGGTAGAAGGCAGAAAAAGGCAGAAAATAAACATATAGTGTTGATACATAAAAGGGGAAGGGGAAGAGGGGGTATTACGTTCCTGAAAATGCAGCAGTATGTGTCCTACTTTCTAAAAAATGAGTCATTTGATCTTTGTCAGTAGCTGCAAGATCACATGTAACAGTTTTTGATCCTTCGGATGCTATTTTTGATCGATAGTCACTACAAAAAATATATCAATAGACATCGGTTTTTGACTGTTGTGAAAGATGCAAAAAACCGATGTCTATGTGGGTGTAGTAAAAGGTCCCTGTTTTTCACATCGGTTCGGGATCGATGTGAAAAATAATATTATACATCATTTCTAGATAAATAACCAATGTATTAGATACATTAAGATATCAGTTAGTAATCGATGTGAAAAATAAGAAATGATATCAATTGTGCCTATATAACAATGTTTTCATAAATTGAAATGATATAATAGCGTAATAAGACATCAGTCATTAACTGATGTTTGTGGTTACATATTTACCTGTTATATATATTACATATATATATATATTAAAATACCAAAAACTAAAATAAGCAAAATTAATCACATCTAAATAACCACAACTTTCATTATTATTATTATCAATCTAATGCAAAGTATTCCAATATACATTATTGACAAAATGAAAAACATAATTCTCAAATCTAAACATTATAAAGTCAAGATGAAATTTTTCTACTAGTCTTCTATGTTGAAGAAGATCATATTCCATAGCCTGTTACTAGATTATATGCAGACTATTCCATAGCAACCCATTACAGCAGATCATATTCCATAGCAGTACATGCGCCTGTTATATATAATGCTTTGGGGGCTTCACATTTCAAGTTTTCCATATGGAGTAACGTCTGCTTGTCATAGAGGTCATCAAGTGTTACTATAAATTGTCTGCAAATAAGCATGCATTAAGGACCGGACATTAAGGTAGGATCCCTCTTTGAAATAAGCATGCGAGTATGCAACACTTTATCAGTCTTCACACATTAAATATGCAACTCTTATTACTAATCTATATGCAAATACAGTTTATTTGTTAGTTAAAAGATAATACCAAGACAAACCGGATAAGATGGCTGCTCAGTGGAGCTGACAGGTGAAGCATGTGCATGTACCATTGAACCTGTGTATTGAACGTCAATTGCGAAAAGCATATGAAAAGCCTCTTCCTGTATCAGAATACCAAATATTATAATATACCAGTACAAAATCACTACAAGAAAAATGTCAATAGACATCACACATTAGACATCGGTTGCCAATGCCACTGATGTTAAAATATTTAATAACATTACCCCGTGTTAATCTAATGTCTATATTGTTTTAAGACATCGGTTATTTTACAACCGATGTCTAAATTGCCTAAAAAATTTTAAAACGCGCCCACTTTAATATATTTCCCACTTAGTCAAAATTTTCCCATTTATTCCAAAATTTCACCCCCGCCTTGGGCAATATTTTTCTTCCCCCCATTTTTTCCTTCTTTCTCTTACTCACCACTCTCTCTCTCTCTCACTCATCTCTCTCTCTCGATTTTGTACTCACCTTAACTCACCACCACCCTCTCTCCCTCATTTGTACTCACCTCTCACCTATATTCATCTTACGTCCCTCCGCCCTCTCTCTCTTCGCTCTGTACTCTCTACTTTCCTTCTCCATATTGGTAATAAGATAAGCTTGGTAACCTTATCTTGTTAGAAACTCAAATGGTTAAACTCGAATCGAACTTCTCTTCTCTGCGTGAAAGATTAACCGAATCAAACTTTATAAATTACGAGTTTTTTAAATCAAAACCCTAATTTTATAAATTGGGAATTTTTCAAATTGAAACCCTAATTTACTTTATGATGTTTTCATTAATTTCAATCTATTTCGAAATTACTAATTAATTTGAATTTATTGTGTACAGGACCTTTATTGCATACGACTGGGATTCAGATATTTAGGTATGAATTTTAATTTAAAGATTTATAATATTTGTGGACTGAGATTTGAATTGGTCGTGTTATACTTGTTTATGCTAATGTGTTTGTATTTTTAGTCTGTTAAAAGTGCAATGACTTCTATGTTTTGAGGACTGGAAATGGGTTTGGAGTGTGTATTTGTGAATGTTGATTATTTCGTATTTGCTCTAAATAATCCGTACACTTATTTGGAACTTAATAATGGAACCTGAATAATATGTGGATGCGCTTCATGGATGATTTTTAAGCTGTTCATTTCACCGAATCTGCACTTCTTTTAAGCCAACCTGAAAAAAGAGCTTTGAATAAAAACATGAAAGATACTCTTTACTTGTAGCATCTATCTTCTATAATATAATATATAACTGGACGAGTGTTGTACACTCGTATGTTCATGAATGTTTCCAGTTTTTATTGTTTGTATTTAGTTCTTATTGTTTAAATGATTACATAATAAAGTTCATGATTTATTGTCAGAGTATTGAAGAACTTGTAACAGTGCATCTCGACTCTGCAATTTTTTCTCTCTTTTTATGCACGAATGCAGAAGTCCTTAATGTTCTCTAGAAAACAATTACTCGGGCTAATTAGACTTCTTTTTTCTGGCTTTCTTGCAGCGATGAAATTTTTGAACGGAATCCAGTCTCACCTGTAACCGAGGAAAAATGTTTGATTTTTGTTTAGTATATTGTTTTTCCCAGTGAGTTTTGTTTGTTTGATATTTATCTTTAATGTTATAATTTCAAGTATTTATTTACCTTCACATCAGGAGCTAAGTAAAGTGATACTTCATAGGTTAAATGTATCATGTATATGAAAACAAATTTAAAGATGTCATCTAATGATTCTTGAAACATTCTTCTACTTCTGGCTAACTAACTAGTTAGACTAATATATAGAGGTGGACCACTAGTTGGGCAAAGATAGTTTGCAACTTAGACTATTTCATTCCTTTTTAGGAAAGCTTGGACATTGCATATTTCGATTAATCTACCGCTAATGTTTTTGTATTTACAATGATAACTAGAATTGTAGCAGAATCTTAACCTCCTTCTTGATTTAATAGTAGAAATATACAATACTTGTATCTTTATTTTCAAAGTTGTATAAAATGAGGACTGATTTATGCTTGCAGAGAGACATGGCTAATTTATGCTTGCATACAGACATGGCTAGCTTTATGCTATTCGTACAAAGTTATGACATCTATTGCTTGTAAGCAGCATGCTGGATATACATCGACGTGTTCTATATAAGACCAGTATGCATGATCATGTTCGTTCAGTTGAGTTAGTAACTTCGTGTGATTCAAAATTGTCTTCATTTTCCTTTCTGAAATTTGGCTATAAGTCTTTCCAACCTTCTCTTATCTGCTCTTTGAGGCCATCGATATTTAGGGGTTTAGCTCCTAAATTTCATTTTCTCTTGCAAAGTTATTTACCAGCTGGACGTAAATAGTTTCATATTTCAAACAGTCATTCTGCCTGCTTGATAGTAGATAAATCTATATTTCACTTGTTAGATAAATGCTTTACATACAAGAGGCGATGATATGTGTTTTTTATAACTGAAGGAATCATAAAATGTTGGCACAATGTACTCTTTGCAGTTTTCTAATGTCATAGAATTATGACCGAATACCGTTTTCTTTTGGGCTTTTTCACGATGTAGAAATCAGGGGAATAACTCTGAATAACATTGGGCCTAAGAATATAGTTGAATTGAATTGCTTGATAATTATATGAAGGAGTAAGTTTCAAGTCATTTTATTTCACTCAGAAAGCAGAGCCCTGTATAGTACTAATAAGTATTCATAGCTTTGGAGAACTCATGTCACAATTATAAACATTCAAAATGGTCCAGACATCTATGATGTGATCTATCCCAAATTTAGTTTCTTTCTTCTTTGGCAGGACAATTTATAATCTGTATTTCCTTGTAGTGTTTTCCTAAGTTCTGGAAGGGGATTTCGATCCTGCTATTAGGACACATACCGCGTTCTTGAGAGTTTGGAAAAGACATGGGTTCACCCCAGAAGGTTTTAATCTCGCCACCTTCAGTGTTCAGGTATATAGCTAGGCCTGCCCATATATATTATTTTTCTTTTTTTAGTTATTTCTATATTGCTGGACCCTAAATTATATTGTATTGAATCATAAGTTATATGATGGGTGCCAAAGTTAATTAAAGCAAAAATGTTCCTCACTAATATGTATTGAATTTATGTTTGAACTTAATTTTTCAACTCTTTTGCTCTTATTATGCAGATCTGCTAGTTATGGCAGAAAGAAGGTTCTGAAGATGATTGAACCCTTAGGTTGAGGTTATATACAACATTGAACCCTGGTGATTCAACCCCCGCAGCAGTCCATATTATATATAGGTAACACTCTGTCTATTTCAAACATTAAACTGTAATTTCTTGATAATGCTATGAAACAATACAAGTTCAATCTCTAGTCTGCGTGTCCAGTGCTCAATAATCCAAGAGCCTCCTCCCCGTTGCAATATTTCTTTTCATTTATCCAGTCTCCTAAATTTACAGCCAGGAGCAGTAAAAAAATATCCATGATAGAACAAGTTGCGTTAACTATTATACATTACTGCCAAGGGCCATTATTTGGATAGACGTCTAGGCTGTATTTATTTTGTAATTGTGGATGGTTTCGTTTTATGTTTGTTCCTGTGTTAGTACGAAGCTGGTGTGAGTATGATTGTTGATGTTATTATTCGTTTCTTCCTTTGGATCAGTACCATTGATCACACTGTGTTGTGTACATGTTTTGCTAGGCAGCTGCGCCTTTAATAGATTCGGGTTGGTTCGATCATGGGGAGTTTGCATGTTGCCTGATGATGGGACATTGTGTTGTGTACAGGTTTTGTTAGTCGTACTCCTAAAGATGCCTTACCAGAGAAGAAAGATGCACAAAATGAAGAGGAAATATTTACTAAAGAAGAATGACAGGCAATCAATAGTCTGCTAAGCTACCAGCCAAATGAGGATTTGACATTTCATTCAGGGAAGGATGTGCAAAATAGAACACGATATTTAATTGATATATTGGTTGGTTAAGCTGCTGCCAAGATCGTTAATATTAATCAAATAGAGATTGTTTGTGGTAGGTTTGAGCAACTCCACGTGTCCACAAAATTAAAACATGGAAGCACTCACTGTGATTTGACACTAAAATACTATGGTGTATCTGCCCCATAAGGTTCACTTGCCCAGGTTAGGTTTTTCAGTTTGCATGTTTCTTTTTATACAATATTAATGTCTTGCAATATCAGAATATTTCCCAAGTTTATTTTGGTTTTTAATTTTTTAATTTCGTAATCAACAAGCACATTACTTTCTAAAGCTTATAGTGACGGTTGTAAGTATATGCCTCTAGTTGGCTTTTCAGTTAACTGTAATCCACAAGCACATTACTTTCTAAGTTATTGAAAATTTCATTATGGGCAGGGCAAGGAGACGCAAATGGTAGATCAAAGCAGAGTCGGAGTGAGGAGAAGAGTAGGAAGGCCATTTTTAATATTAGGATGAAGCCCATCCCAGGGGTCAGCCGTGTCACTGTTAACAAGAGCAAGAATGTAAGTTTCTTACTCAGTAGCATATACTTAATGTGCATCCATTTTTTTGCTCTTCACGAATCAGTCTCATTTTTGCTATTTTAGCCTCTAATGTTTCATTTCTTCTTTCAGATTTTATTTGTCACTGTTAGGTGCGAAGCTACAAGATAGAAGATGTATTGTGTAAACGAGTATTGATCACTCCTGAAGAAGTTATAAAACGAAGTCTTGATCCTCTTAGTGCAGCTGTTAGCAGGGATGGCTTAACTAAGACACTATATTCTTGATATTTATGTTAGCATGGATGGCTTAGCAAGCATATAATAATAGTTTGGTTTTGAACGATTCTGTAATAAAACTAGATACTTGATATTTATGTTGCTCAATATAAGTTTTTAGTTAGTTCAATGTTTAAATACTTTCAATGAATAAATACTGATGTCAAAAAAATAATTGTACATCACTTCTAATGAATAAATACTAATGTCAAAAAAAATTGTACATCACTTTTAATATATAAATACAGATGTCTCAAAGGCAATTGTACATCATTTTTAGTGAAGAAAAACTGATGTTGAAAAAGTTGATATACATCGCTTTTTCCTAAAAAATCGATGTCAAAGATTGACATGTTCAAGTCTAAAAATAACATAGATATCACTTTGTTTGGGATAAAACTGATGTCTAAGTGCCAACATAGACATCACCTTTTACTAAATAAATCGATGCTTAATATCTGATTTTACATCACCTAAATAAAAATATTCGATGTCTATGTGGAAAAAAATATAGCTCATTATATGTTTAATTTGTTGTAATAGGTGTAATTTATTTATTAAATTATTTATTTTTAACATTTTTTGTAAAAAAACAATGCATGAACATCAGTTTTTTTGCCAGAAACGATGTCTAAGCAAGTAAAGACATCGGGTTATGGCCGATGTCTAGAATAGACATCACCGACATCAACATCGGTTGCCAAACAACATAGACATCGGCCAAAAACCGATGTCTATGGACATTTTTCTTGTAGTGAATGGCCTCACGCTACTCTTATTTTTTTAAATATTAATATTGATTTTTTATTATTAGTTTTAAGTTAAAATTTATATTTGAAGTTAGAATGAAAAAAAGAGTATCAAAACACTGTACTTATCCTCGATCCCATCAATCGTGAATTGCATAATAATGGCATCCAGTTCACACGGAAATCCAATAGGATACAACATGGACAAATCCACATCGCAGTATTATATTTTTATATTCATACCTGACAATCCGCATTTTTAATATATGTTGAACAAAGGAATCACAGATTTGACAAAAATTAGCATATGTCATGTGATTTGGCACCCCAATCAATGATCTTCAAGATGATTTTTTTCTGTATTAGTTGATGAATCTCGAGATATTGTGGTGAAGGAGCAAATGGGAATTGTATTGCGTTATGTGACTTCAAAATGATGTGTAATTGGGCAATTTCTTGGTATTGTACATGTATGTGATACAACTTCCTTATCACTTAAGTTGATAATGGAAGGACTTTTATCCAAGTATGGTTTTAGCATATCAAAGTGTGCGGGGATAAGGTTACAATGGAGCTAGTAATATGCGAGGTGAGTTTAATGGCCTAAAAGCTTTAATCTTAAAAGAAAATCCTTCCGCTTATTATGTCCATTACTTTGCTCATCAATTATAACTGGTCTTAGTTGTCGTAGCAAAAAATCATCCTCGTATTGCTTTGTTGTCCAATGTGGTTTCCAACTTATCAAATATTGTGGGAGCTTCATGCAAGAAAAGAGATCTTCGTGAGTGTGATATTCGTGATTTTAGATAATAATAATAATAATAATAATAATAATAATAATAAAAGAGTGAAAATATGTTTATTATTAAGTTGTGAATTAGAAGTAGAAAAGAATAAGGAGTGCTAAGAATAATGTGCCTATATATACATCACTTTTCCTTTCATAGTTAATCAACCCTAAAACTATTTGCTGAATAAACAAAAGTTGGAAGTTGCGGCGGCGGGGTAGGAGAGAGTAAAGAGTGAGCATGAGTTGACAGGACAGTCATAAAGAAAAGGTAATTGTCCTCTCCAACTTATATTAATTGGTGTCGTATTCATGTGTATAATAATATGTTTGGTTAGGTGCATTATCATAACTACTGTGTTTGTGTTTGTGTTTGTGTTTGTGTTTGTGTTTGTGTTTGTTTGTGTATCCCTGCTTAAAGCCAGAGTCAAGGACGTACTATATGTATGTTAGTTCAAGGCCAAGATTTAATTATTTTAATTATTAATTTTTAATAAGATTTGATCTTTTGTAACATGCATCTTAATTATGAAATTCGTTTGCTATTTTTCTATTATGATATTCAATTCAGACTGTAGCCATGCTTTGCTTTAAAAGGGTCTCATATATATAGGGTTGTTAATAATATTTATAAATCAACGGGTTAAATTGTGTGCGTGTATATATATATATTTCGATCATGATTTTTTTTATTGCTATTAATTAGGATAGAATATGTATGCTTGTAACATGGCCGGAGATAAATTATTAATTTGTTGTCCATTATTTTATATTAAGTATTTTGCGTGGAAGAAGTCCCTGACTAATAATATATTTTTGTTATCATGATTAATTATAATATTAATTTATATGTATAAGTATAATAATATAAGTAATTAAGTCGAACAATGGTACGTTATTATTAAAAGTTAGTTAAGTTAGTAGTTAATGTCCTCCTTGAACTTGATGCATGCGCTAGTTTGATCACTTGAGTCATGGTGACTTTTTTCATTTGATATTCATTTGAATATATTAGTTTAATAATAATAACTTGGAATTTTCCATATTCGTGGCAATAAATTATTTATGTTATTATATTAGATATTCTCACTTATAATTGAATGTGCTATTAATTTCTTTACTACACAGTCGGAAAACTAGTTGTTAATTTAATACTGATATCATATTAACATAAATGGTGCATGCATGATTACTAGATTTTACATGTGTAATGGTTAGTTTATTCTTTTATTATTATAATGACTTTCTGGCATGACAGTAAACTAGAATATAAATGTGGTCAAATTGGTTAGTTAACATGTATTAAACACCGAGGCTAGTAACATGATTAATTACTATAAGTAGTAATAATTAATAAATAATTACATATGAATATAATGTATATTAACTATAAATTATTATTTTGTATTTAGATCGTGGGCTGGGAATTTAGCGATTTCGTTGTGGATTTTGTTAGTATTTTAGTTGCGATATTCGAGGTACGGATTATGTCCACTTTTTATTCAGCGTTACTCCTCTTAACATTTAGAAATATTTGATTTGTTCAGTTCTTCTGTATCCTGCTCATTCAATATCTGATTTGACTTTTTCTAACTTCCGAAAATTATTTTAAAATTGATTTGGAAATTTTAAATATCAGTTTATGCGGTTTTCAAAAATTATCTATGACACCCTTTGGTTTGAAAATCTAAATTATTTGTTTCAAGTGATTTAAAATTTTGTGAGAATATTTTTATTTGACCCTTAGAGAAATATAGGGTATACCTAGTAAACAAGCTGTAGGGGTTCTACAACCATGTCATTGCGGCACCAGTGACATGACACCTCCGTGACAGTGTGATTGGTCACGGCGTATCCTTATGTTAGCTCTTGGGAGGAGCTTTTGTGTATTTGATATTTGTTTCAAGATAAGTGGGTGCACCCAGAGTTTGATTTGTGATTTGATTTATTGTGACGTTGTATATGCCGTACACATTATCCATTCTGTTGCACACATTAGGTAACTTATGATGTGTGAAATATCATAACCCCTCGTTATTTCAGCCATTCTTACTTTTAAAATTATTGTTTAATTATAAATTGTGAAATCTTCATTACTGATTTTTGTTTTATAAATTGTATTCCAAATCTGTACTGGGCGTTTGGCTCATGTCGTATTATATTTCTGCCAAGTGCTTAGGGGGATCTGGGACATTGTGTGGAGAACTACCCCATTTATCGATTAGGATTTCAGACTTTATCATTATCTAGACTTGATTATTTAATTAGAGATTTCTACATTTATATTATTGATTTAGACAGTTTGGAGATTTGATATTATTTTGGAGATTTTAGACTGTTTAAATTATGTTTAGAAATATATTAGTACTCTGTTTGCAGGTTTATAGATTTTAAGTAATATCTTCTTATATTATTAAAAAGGTGGTGTTATAGTGAGTCATAATATAATATAGTAATTGAAGCAAAACAAAATGGAGACATTCAAAGTGGTACGGGTTTCCATCAAGAAACTTCTCTTCAACGACTCGGTGATACACGATGGAGTTCCCATTATGCTTCACTAATAAGTTTAATCACTATGTTTTTTTCCGTCATTAATGTGCTTGATGTTATTGTCGTCGACGGGGCTATCCGGAATAAAAAGGTAAAGCTTGTGCCTTACTTGCTTTGATACAATCATTTGAGTTTGTTTTCAACTTACATTTGATGAAGAGATTATTGACAATAACGGATAATTTGTCACAAGCATTACAAAGAAAAGATCAAATTATCATTAATGCAATATGTTTGGTTAACATTTCTAAACAACAATTCCAAGAAATGAGAGACAATGGATGGGAATCTTTGCTTGTTACATAATCTTCTTTTTGTGAAAAAAATAATATTAATGTCCCAAATATGTTGACATGTTTATGGATGTCAGAATGTCAAGAAGAAATTCTCAAAATATATCAAACTTGCATCATTATCAAGTTGAGTACTTTTATACCATTGTTGATATGCAACTTTAAGAGCTAAACATTCGCTTTACGGAGACAAATTCCGAGGGGTGTTGGCCCAAAATGTCACAATTTGAGATATAATGGCCTTCAATGTCACTTTCTAAGAAGATGGCCCCAATTGTCACTGCCAAATGGGATCTTGGTTTATGTTTTTCTAAAATTACAAAAATGCAGATGCGTTTTGCATTTTTATTATTTTTTAAATTTTTAAAACTGAAAACGCTATCTCATCTCATGTTTAAATGTTTTGAAAACGTTACTTGAGATTACGCAAAACAGATTCTCATGTTTGGTTTTTGAAGTGAAATGTCATTTGTACTTACGTTTGCTTTCTTTTTTTATACCAAAAATTCTAAATAGTGTTATGTTTTCAAGCTTAACACGTTATTCTAAGAGATATTTTATTTGTATCTATAAATAGTATAATATTTTTAAAACCCAAATTCAGAATTATTTAACCCTAAAATATTTAAAACGATTAATAATTATAGTTTGGTTCCTATTGCCCTAAATTTTAGATTAAATTAGGGTTTAGGCTCCTAAACCCTAAATCGGTGTATGTTTTAGTAATTTATTTTTTTAATATTTCTAAAACCCAAAAGGGGATTGGTGAACCCTAAAATGTTAAAAATTGTTAAACTAGACTTGATTTTATTTACTTTCTTAATATTTCTAAAACCCAAAAGAGGAGTAATGAACCCTAAAAATTAAAAATTGTTAAATTAGGGCGCACACTTGAATTTTAAAAAATTAATTTAAAATGTAAACACTTCTTAGAAAAAAAATTGAGCTTGAAAACATAACATTATCTAACAATTCCGGGAAAAAAATTTAAAATAAAAGATAGAAAAACGCTAACCTATGTAGCGTTTAGGTAATATTTTGTTAAAAATAAGGTTTTAAGTTACGTTATTCAACTTTGAAAATTAAAAAAGGAAAAAAAAACGAAAGTAGAAGCTCCATTATGCATTCCACAAAACATGGTCTCAAGTAACGTTTTTTACTATTAAAAAATTAAAAAAAAAATGAATAACGCAACAGGAATTAACGTTTTAGTTAAAACAAGTAACTGCACCCGAAATTCCATTTTGAAGTGACATTTGGGGCCATATTTTTAGGAAGTGACAATGAGAGCCATTTGTCTCAAAATAATGACATTTGGGGCCTTTTTTCAATTCAGAGTTACTTCTATGTGTAGCATGCTTAAATGCCGTGGACCCTTTTGTGGTATTTGATTAGTTAAAATTGATTCAACTTGCTCAATTATATTCATGTAAGTTTTCAAAGGTTCAAATTTTTATACTTCAAGATCAATTCAAACAAAACATATATTTTTGACATGAGATCTGACAATCGATTTGCAAAAGTTAAAGGCATCGGTGATCTTGCCAAAATTTTAGTTGAAATAAGGAAGAATGCATTGTATACTCTAGTTTATTTGTTATTGAAATTGGCCTTGATTTTCCCGTTGCAACGGCCTCGGTTGAATAAGTATTTTCGGCTATGAACTTGGTGAAGACTAGACTATGTAATCGCTTGAGGGATTATTTTTTAAATGATTATTTAGTTACTTGTATTGTGAGAAATTTTTTTGATAGCATTGATAACAAGAAAATTATTCAAGACTATTAAAATATGAAGTCTGGTAGAGAAGAATTATGAATATAAAAATATAATATGACAAGATTTTTGGTTCTTAATTTTTGTCCCCGCTTACTTAAATTACTCGCTCCGTCCCTCGGTACAAACTTGAAAATACTATGTGAATTCAAGCTTAAAAATATAGTCATCCATGTAAAAATTCACCAATTTTTTTTATTTAATTCGAGAATAATCTGATACCAAGGTTTGAGTTTGCCAATTCAATCATTTTTTATATAACTTATCTGGTGGTGAATCAAACTAAGATACCATGAACCCCAGTGTAATTAATTAACAATAGTGTGAAGGTGATGAGATTTCTCAGATAGTTAAACTTATCTTTTATCATACCTAGTTTTGGATTTGAAGATCTCAAAACCACATTCACTGAGCGGCACGATCACACCGGTGATTCTATAACCTGGAGTGCGGGAAAAATTTCTCATGTCCCTACAAATCAAACCTCGAATATTTTGGTCAATAACTAGCCCCCTACCAACTTTATTTTTTTTGTCAAATCTAAAGCAGATTTCATTAATGACATTCAATGAGGACAAACCTCCATGCAACCAGATTGAAAAACAAATAGAGCTAAATAATTAGTCGTTTTATTTTGGATTGCTTAACAAACTGAAAATAAATATTCTGAAGATTAAAAATGAAGGTAATAATTTTGCGGACAATCCAGCACGCATCTCCCCCAAAAAAAATAGTAGCTTCACAATTGACCATCACTATAATACCCCATATTTTATTTGTTACATTGTTGGTGCAATAATTTAGTAAATATTTGATTAATTATTTTTAGAATTCAAAATTATGGAGAATGTTTTATTTAGATAATGGGTTGTTAAAAATTTGAATTCGTAAGCTATCTTTTAGTTGTTTAAAATTTAAAGTCAAACTACTAAGTAGGTGATAAGATTTTTTTAAACAACTAATGGGAGATGATGTGAAAAAATGTGGAGAAAATTATGGACAACGATTTCATAATTTGTTACACCTGCTTATTATATAAACAGAGTCACCCTAGCTCAAACCCAACAGAAATGAAAACTATTAATAGTAGAATTATATAACTTACTAGCAAGAGAAGAGTAAAAGAACTAACTGGTTGGAGTATCACGTTAAGTAATGGGTTGTCAAATGATTTAGAGGAGGAGAAAGAGATTCACAAGGAAGCTAGGTTAAGCCTTACCAAAAGTTTCAAAGAAGTTTACACTTTGTGGAGGTTTAGTTAAAAATTTAATCACCACATAATTTAATGACTATTATTTATGTTGTATACTAATATTAGTCATTTTTATTTTCAGGTTTATAAATATTTGTACACAATTTTTTACATACTTATATGAGGCTTTAAATTCAGGTAAGTTTTATCAAATTATTATATTATTTGTTTATCTGTTTATATATTGTGTTAGGTTATTGTTTAATGCATGTTTAATTGATTTAATTGATTAATTGTTATTTGTATTGCCTACAAGATGTTTAATTAGTAGTAATCTAATTAGTCATGTTCCCTGTTGTTTTTGTTTTTAATTTTTATGTCATTAACTTGGTTTAAGAAATTATATGATTCTCAGGTTTTTACATTTTATTAATTGGGTGATATGATATATTTTAATATTGTTAGTGTCTGGCTAGTTATGTGTATGAGTTGTTTACAATAATTATCATGTTATATTCTGCTAGTAATTAATATGTAAAAATATTTATAAAATAAAATCTATTTTCACAAGTTTTAGTTTATTAAGATTTATTAAAATTGACAAAATATGTATTTGTGGGACTAATGATATATAAAGTATTTTATTTTAAAGGACATATGTAGTCAATATATTATGTAAATTAAGTTAAGTAATTAATAATTGATTGTTTATTTATCTAAAATCATAATTTGTTTACATTTGTTAATCATATTATGTTATTATGTATTCCTCATAACATATTTGTTACTTTAGTCTCATTAATTTTTTAACCAATATGTTATTAATTATAGTATCTAATACTTGGGCATAATAATTTAAAATTTGTAAGTAATGTTGTAGTATTAATGTGTAGAAGTAAATTTGATAATCTTGCCAGTATGATAAACAGAGAGCATGTTATATTTATTTTTATCATTTTCTTAAATTGTTGTTATAATTTAATATGTTAAATAAATGTATAATTTAAGTTTGTCTACTTTTATAAAGTTATATACTTATAGATTTCTATATTACTTTTATAAATTAATAAAATATCTTTTATATTTTATGAACCGTCTTGTATATTATTCAGATTATTTGTTAGTTAAATGTTTATACTATAGCATGAGATAGTGATCATCTGTATTAAGTCTGGTAACTATATAAAAATAATATAATTTTGTTAGCTTACTTTTTGGGTGGCGTTTATAAGTTATATTTGTGTTGATATTATAGATTAGTTTAGGGGAGTGATTTAATATTTTAGACTCATTTCACGTACGAGTATCCTCCATTTCTCTCCATTTCAAATATATTTTCTTCCTCTGTACTTATATAGCATACTTACATAGCATTTTTAAAAGTGTTATTTAGGTAAGATGCTTCCATAGCATTAAAAAAAGTGATACGCAAGTAAAATGCACTTGTATAGCACTGGCTTACATAGCGCTCAAAACCGCTATGCAAGTGCTAAAAAAAGCACTATACAAGTGTAAAACTGTAATAGTGGTATTTCAGGGTTCTAAGCCTAGTGGTTGTGGAAAATTCATTTCGGCCATCAAGGTTAAGAAGATGATTGCTCATGGATGTGAAGGATTTTTGGCTCATGTGATTGACACGTCCAAGGTGCAGCCAGAGTTAGAAGATGTTCTTGTTGTTCATGAGTTTTCAGATGTATTTCCCGAAGATTTAGAGGGTCTTCCGCCCGAAAGAGAGATAGAATTTTCTATCGATTTGTTACCAGATGGACAATCTATTTCCAAGGCACCTTATAGAATGGCTTCGTTAGAGCTACAAGAGCTGAAAGAATAGCTGGAGGAGTTACTTGATAAGGGTTTTATTAGACCTAGTGTTTCTCCTTGGGGAGTACCAGTTCTATTTGTGAATAAGAAGGATGGTTCGATGAGACTCTATATTGATTATCGAGAGTTGAACCGAATCACGGTGAAGAATAGATATCCAATACCGAAGATCGATGACTTATTTGATCAGCTTCAAGGAGCAAAATACTTTTCGAAGATTGATCTACGGTCAGGTTACTATCAACTAAGAGTGAAGGCAAGTGATATTCCAAAGACAGCATTCAAGACTCGTTGCAGACACGACGAGTTTCTTGTTATGTCTTTTGGATTGACAAATGCACCTGTAGTTTTCATCGACCTAATGAATAGGGTATTCAAGGATTTTCAGGACAAGTTTCTGATTGTGTTTATTGATGATATATTGGTGTATTCAAAGTCAATGGAGGACCATTTTCGAGTTGTGTTAGAAACACTACTAAATAACAAATTGTATGCAAAATATAAGAATTGTGAATTTTGGCTTGATCAAGTTGCATTTTTGGGACATATTATATCAGCAGATGGAATCAAGGTAGATCCAGCCAAGGTTTAGGCTATTACCAATTGGCCAAGACCTAGCACTGCAACGGAAGTGAGGAGTTTCTTGGGACTCGTGGGCTACTATCGCCGATTTGTAGAAGGCTTTTCGACAATTGCGATGCCATTGACACAGTTGACTCAAAAAAGCAACAAGTTCATATGGACCGATGAGTGTGAGACTAGTTTTCAAGAATTGAAGAAGAGACTTGTGACATCACCAGTATTGACACTACGATCAGGATTGGGAGGCTATGTGATTTATAGCGATGCTTCGAAGAAGGGACTTGGCTGTGTATAGATGCAACATGGAAATGTGATTGCCTACGCTTTAAGACAATTAAAGCCTCACGAGGTAAATTATCCGAAATATGACTTAGAGCTTGTAGCCGTCATTTTTGCATTGAAGATATGGAGACACTATTTGTATGGTAATAAGTGTGAGATCTTTACTAACCACAAGAGTTTGAAGTACATATTCACGCAGAAAGAGCTTAATATGAGGCAAAGACGATGGATTAAATTATTGAAAGACTATGATGTGAGCATTCAGTATCATCCCGGAAAGGCTAATAAGGTTGCAGATGTTCTAAGCAGGAAGGATATTGGGAATTTAGCGGCGTTGATGACACAACAACCTCCTCTTCAACATGAGATTGAGAAATTTGGTTTGGAGTTTTATCATCGGGATACAGTTGGTATGGTAGCAAGTTTGTATGTCGAGCCTAGTCTTATCACTAGGATTAAGGAAACTCAAGATGGAGATGGAGAATTGTGGTCTTTTCTCCAGAATATTGATCCTGAAAAGCAACCAGGATTTCATTTTGATGATCATGGCATTCTATGGATGTATAATCGTCTATGTGTGCATGTTAACAAGGAACTCGGGGAGGAATTGATGGAAGAGGCTCATAGATCACCATTTTCTATTCATCCAGGCGAGACAAAGATGTATCAAGATTTAAAGGAACATTTTTGGTCGAGTGGCATAAAACGAAATATTGCCGATTTTGTTTCGAAGTGTTTGACTTGTCAACTGGTGAAGATTGAGCACCAGAGGCCAAGTGGATTATTACAACCATTGGAGTTACCTACTTGGAAGTGGGAGAATATTTGCATGGATTTTATCATAGGACTTCCCAAGACTGTTAAGAAACATGATACGATATGGGTGATTGTAGATAGACTCACTAAATTTGCTCACTTTTTGGAAATCCATGAGAACATGAACTTGGAGAGCTTAGCGCTATTACACGGGATTTCAGTTTTGATCGTGTCCGACAGAGATCCCAGATTCAACTCAAGATTTTGGAAAGGATTTCAAAAGGCATGGGGCACCAAGTTAAACTATAGCACAACTTTTCATCCACAGTCAGATGGCAGTCAGAGAGGACAATTCAAACCTTGGAGGACATGTTGCGAGCATGTACATTAGAGTGGTATGGAAATTGGGATGATTGTTTGCCTTTGGTTGAATTTGCTTATAATAACAGTTCGCAGAGCAGCATTGGTATGGCTCCTTTTAAGTCACTCTATGGGCGCAAGTGCAGAACACCTATTTGTTGGAATGGAGTAGGAGAGAAGCTTTTAGAGAGTCCCGATCTAGTCCAAGTCACTACAGATAAGGTAGCAGTTGCTCGAGAAAGACTTGAACAAGCTCGATCTAGACAGAAGAATTATGCTGATAAGGGTAGATGAGAATATGAATTTAAAGCAGGAGATAAGGTCTTCCTTAAGGTATCTCGTCAGAGAGCCATTCAGCGATTCGGTCAGAAGGGTAAGCTAAGTCCGAGGTATATAGGACATTTTGAGATTCTTGAGAGGGTTGGAGCTATGGCATATAGAGTCGTTTTACCTCCACAATTGTCATGGGTGCACAATGTGTTTCATGCATCGGTTCTGAGGAAGTATGTATATCATCCTAATCATGTTGTTCAGTATCCCTTGGATACATTTTGTGAAGATTTATCTTGTGAAGAAGAAGCTGAAGCTATATTGGCGAGGGAGGAGAGAGTGTTGCGTAAGAACACGATCCCTTTTGTTAAAGTTTTATGGAAAAATCATGATGTTCGAGAAGCTACTTGGGAAACTAAGGATTCAGTTCGCGCAAGATATCCGTACCTCTTCGAATCAGATACTTCACTAGAATTTTGAGGATGAAACTATTTTAAGGAGGGAAGAATATAATACCCCATATTTTATTTGTTATATTGTTGGTGCAATAATTTAGTAAATATATGATTCATTATTTTTAGAATTCAAAATTATGGAGAATGTTTTATTTAGATAATTGGTTGTTTAAAATTTGAATTTGTAACTATCTTTTAGTTGTTTAAAATTTGAAGTCAAACTACTAAGTACATGATAAGATATTTTTAAACAACTAATGGGGAGATGATGTGGAAAATGTAAAGAAAATTATGGACAACAGTTTCATAATTTGTTAGAGCTGCTTATTTTATAAATAGAGTCACCCTGTTAGTGCTATCACACAAAATTTATCTCAGAGCACAACTGAAAGCCAACAGAAATGAAAACTATTAATAGTAGAATTATATAACTTACTAGCAAGAGAAGAGGTGGTGCATAGGAAAGAAAGTTTTGGCGTACAAATCGGACAATGTCACAAAAGAACTAACTGGTTGGAGTCACGGTTAAGTACTGGGTTGTCAAAGATTTAGAGGAGAAATAGATTCACAAGGAAACTAGGTTAAGTCTTAACAAAAGTTTTAAAGAACTGTACACCTTGTGGAGGTTTAGTTAAAAATTTAATCTCCATATAATTTAATGACTATTATTTATATTGTATACTAATATTAGTCATTTTTATTTTCAGGTTTATAATTATTTGTACACATTTTTTTACATACTTATATCATGCTCTAAATTGAGGTAAGTTTTATCAAATTATTATATTATTTGTTTATGTGTTTATATATTGTGTTAAGTTATTGTTTAATACATGTTTAATTGATTTAATTGATTAATTGTTATTTGTACGGGCTAGAAGATGTTTAATTAGTAGTAATCTAATTAGTCATGTTCCCTGTTGTTTTTGTTTTTAAATTTTATGTCATTAAGTTGGTTTAAGAAATTATATGATTCTCAGATTTATACATTTTATTAATTGGCTGATATGGTATATTTTAATATTATTAATGTGGCTAGTTTTCTTAATTATTATTTACTAGTTATGTGTGTCAGTTGTTTACAATAATTATCATGGTATATTGTGCTAGTTTGTTAATATGTAAAAATATTTGTAAAATAAAATATATTTTCACAAGATTTAGTTTATTAAGATTTATTAAAATTGACCAAATATGTATTTGTGGGACTAATGATATATAAAGTATTTTATTTTATAGGACATATGTAGTCAAAATATTATGTTAATTAAGTTAAGTAATTAATAATTGATTGTTTGTTTATCTAAAATTATAAATTGTTTACATTTGTCAATCATATTATGTTATTATCTTTTCCTCATAACATATTTGTTACCTTAGTCTCATTTTTTTTACCCAATATATTTTTAATTATAGTATCTAATACTTGGGCATAATAATATAAAATTTGTAAGTAATGTTGTAGTATTAATGTGCAGAAGTAAATTTGATAATCTTGTTAGTATGATAAACAAAGAGCATTCTATATTTATTTTTATCATTTTCTTAAATTTTTGTTATAATTTAATATGTTATATGAATGTATAATTTAAGTTTGTCTACTTTTATAAAGTTACATACTTAAAGATTTCTACATTACTTTTATAAATTAATAAAATATCTTTTATATTTTATGAACCAGCTTGTATATTATTCAGATTATTTGTTAGTTAAATGTTTATACTATAGCATGAGATAGTGATCATCTGTATTAGTTGTGGTAACTGTATAAAATATTATAATTTTGTTAGCTTACTTCTTGGGTTTTAGAGTTTGGAGGTTGATATTATGGATTGGTTTGGAGGTTGATTTGGAGCTAGATAGTGATTTAATATTTTAGACTCATTCCAAGGACGAGTATCCTCCATTTCTCTCCATTTAAAATATATTTTTATCCTCTGTACTTATTGTCTTATCATATTTATCTTATCATATTTTTTTTGTTAAGTTGTACATCTTGTATATGTACACTTGTTAAGTTTTACTCAGCCATCTTTGATCCCTATTGTTACTTAACCACTTTTGATCTATGTTGCCTATCACTATACTTGATTTGTCACATGCAACTTTTATTTTCAATATTATTGGCAACACTTTGTAATCATTTGTTATGGGCTCTTAAACTTATCTGTGTTAGACGAGACACATGGAGTTTTTGTAGTCTTTGGTGCTCTCGGCACTAACTCGTATCAGTGTTGTGAGTATACGAGCATGTCTCTGGGGTATGAGACATGATTAAGATCATGATCATTTTGTTTTTTTGGGAAATGTCTTATACATTTCATTTTGTCCTTTTTGTGGATAACCGGAGAAGAAACTGTTTGAACTGTGCTTTGCTTGGTGTTTACTAGCGAGCAGAGGTTTTATAAGATGCCCTTATTAGTACCCACCTTACTTGTTCTCAGCCATTTCTTTGATTTTATTTGGATTAGTTTGTTCCTTGATTCTAAATAATTACTGTCATATTACTTATCTTCTTGGCTAATTGTTAAAATCAAATATATTCTTTTGCTTTATCTTTTAATGATATATTCGTACTGGGCATTTGGCTCACTCGTATTTATTTCTTTCCACAGGTAGTCGGGGGTAAACCGGGGGTGTGATGAGTGCTGCCCAGATTTTAGCTTGTTTATCTAGTTGAATATAAAGTCAAGGACATGTTTTATTCCATATTATTTTGGATCTTGTTAGAGAACTTTATTTTGGATCTTTTGAACTTTTGTTAGCTTAATAAATTATGTTTAGCTTGGTTTTACTTCCATTAATAAATAAGGCTTAGCTTGTGTAGCCTCTACTTATTTAAGTGGGGTGTTACAACGTTGGTATCAGAGCTTAGGTTATAGTTTCTTTAGACTGTCCTTTAGGATTTAACCTGTGAGTTTTTGGTTGACTTCATACGGGTAGATTTAAGATTTTGGATATGATTTTATGATATATGTGTTTGTGCACTCATAAAATTTTGTGCAGGACGGCAAAAGGTAGCAGTAGTCAAAATACTGGGGGGAATGATAATCAACAGATTGTTATGGATAGGAGTACTTTTATGGAGATGTTGCGGGAAGTTCAACATGAGCAGAATCCCACTGCTAACGGGCATGATCGAGATGGTCAAACTATGTTTGATCATTTTATGAAGTAAAGACCCAATTATTTTAAGGATGCCAAGACTCCCACGGATGTTGAAGCTTGGATAGATCACATGGAGAAAATTTTCAGGGTCTTGGAGTGTTCAGAGGTGGAAAAGGCTCAATTTTCTACTTATCGTCTTGAGGGGGATGCTAATACTTGGTGGATTTAATGGTAGCCTCGCATGCACCTGGCTATGAAAATACTCTTACTTGGAATGTATTCAAAACTCAGTTTAACTAGAGGTGTGTCGCCCTCCAAACCCGTGGTCTAGATTTGGGGGTCACTAGCCAATAAACCAAAATAAAATAATCACAGTGGAATAGACATTAATACACAGGATCGATCGCAGGTTATAGTATGGAACAGACATTAATACAAACTAAATGATCTTATAAACCATAAATCTAATTAGTTTTACAACATACTCAAATTTTATTACAAACCTCTAGACTAGCTAAGCGTCCCAAACTATCTACCTGGAAAAACCCCAAACTATCTACCAGCACACAAACTCTGGTCAGACCTGGAACTTAAGCTTGTCCTGGCCTAGCTAAAAGAATCAGGATATGAAACAAGTATGAGCGAAAGAAATGCTCAGCAAGCAGTAAATAGCTTATGATTTGGAATAACAACAACAATATATCTGATGAACAAAACCAAACCACAATATCTGAACAGTATCAAAAACTGATATATATTTGATAATAAACAACATTTGCAATATATTTTATTTTGGGATTGGAATTCTCGAACGACGGTGTGTTACCGCCGGTGATCAGCCGCGGAGTAACACCGATATGCCGAAGCATATCCAACTAAACAAAAGGTACCCAAGGCACATATCGGCCTAGCAAGGTGTTATATCATATATAACACATAGCTCACGTTGGACCGCCGCCACGGCCTCTCACACAACCATCCAACCCATAAAAACAATTTTCCGTCAAAGGAGTCGAATCAAATGACATCCTTAACCACATAACTCCCCATTTCTCATGGTCCGGAGTTATCTCAACAACCAATGGCGAAATAACCAGAATAATTAGTTATTCACTAATCTCAATTCAAAGCTTCACTGTATAGAGTAAGTTGTAGCGAAATGTAAAAATATTAACTATTATGAACTTAGAATAGTAGAGAAATTGAAAGAATAAATTAAGAGTCAATATTGCTTGAATGATAAGTGATGACATAAATAATTGCATAATATGATTCGAAATAACGTCACTTGAACGATAAGTGAAGTTAGGGTACATGCCTGGTATGCTCGATAATCTCTTACTATAATTCTGCTTATAGCTGATGGCTACTATCTCCGTCTAACACTTTACCACACTCCTTGCTACTTGATTCTATAAACAAAAGGGCTATCTTAATTGACAGAACCAAACTCAATCGACGTAGCTACACGTCTTGACATCTACTCGATCGTTTATAACTAAGCATGGCATTTTAAACTATAACAGATAGCATGCATATCATATAGCACATAATCATGGTATTCTTATAACACGTAATCACATATTTCATGTAACACATAAGTCAGATCATTAAAAGATATATCTCAGCGCGTTAAGAATGAAAATCAGGTCAATAATAATATCTACCGATCATATACCGACTTAAACTGATACAAAAATCAAATTAAATTGCAATACAAAAGAAATTAGGACTCAAAATTATTTTTATTGAAAGCGCAATATTTTTCTGAGTCTATATGTGTTCGTTTCGTATTAAACGGACGAACGATTTAATTATTATGAATAAAATAAGAATTAAATCAATTAAATCAAATAATAATAATAATAATAAATTTTTAAATACCAAAATATAATTTTTAAAAGCTTAAACGATTTTTAATCAATTAATTGAATTCATAAATAATTAACTAAAATAAATTATAAATAATTAAGTCAAATTAGATTTTTGAAAATAATAAAAGAAAATAATTTTAAGAATTTAAAATAATTCAGAAAATTATTTTTAAAATTTAAAATAATACCTAAATGATTTTTGTAATTAAAAGAAATGATTTTTAAAAATGAAATTGAATTTTTGAATTAAAAATAAAAGAAAAATCTGGAAAACAATTTAGGGGAAAGGGGTTAGGGTTACAGGGAATCAAATCCGGGTTTTAAAAATAATCCAACGGGTCGGGTGGCCGGTCGTTAAGAACAGCCGCCGGAAACCCGCCCTTTTCTGGGAATTTCCCAGAATCCGGTCGAACTCCGGCCGGTGTTCAAACCTCCGGCCACTCCTGCTTCAACCCCAAAATAGCACCATTCCAGCGGGGTTTTGACCCGTTTTTGTTCTAAATCATCACCCCAAACTATTCCTGACATCAACAATCACAAACAACGAACCGAGCTCTGATTCCGGCGAGAATCGTGCTTTATCCGGCGACTTCATCGGAAAAGTCGAAATCACACAATCCTAAATAAAATCTAACGTTCTATATACGGAAATGAAGCTGGTAATCAGAGGAACTCAGTCGTATATTCACAATCATCAAAACATCATCAATAAGAACAGAAAATTCAATCAAAACTTCGACTTATTAAATCGAATTCGTATTACCAATTCTAGCAATCATTTGATGCGTTTTTATATACGAATACGTTCAAAATCATCTCAGGAATCTGATTCAAACATCAAAAACAACTGACAATTAACAGAAATTAAACACCTAATTCTATTAAAAATGAAGAACATCGTTTTTGTAAAATACCGAACCTCAGTTCGAGATGTTTGTGCCTAAAGAACGGCCTTGAATCAAGCTTCGATTTGCAATTAAAATCACTACAAACGGATGTCTCTAGCTATATCAATTGATCGACTTTGTTCAAGAACAAACCCTAAAACCCTAAATCCCCCAATTTTATAATTTCTGATTTTTTTTAGGCTATTTTTAATAATTTCTAAGAATAAAATAAAAATAAAATAAAATAAATCTACTATTTATATATATACATAAATTAAAACCCCAAAAAAAATTAAGGGTGTTTTTATCCCCTAATTATATTAATTAGGGCCCCAAAATAATAATTACAGGGAATAATTTTAAAAACGATAAAATACAAAATTAATGTCAAAATTTTCCAAAAATTGCGAATAATTCGAAAATACAAAAATAATGGGTATTTGAAATACGAATAATTTTATAAAAATAAAAACATGAATTTTGTGGGGTTTGTCGTCCCGGTGGGGTCCCGGTCCGTTGATTTTTGGAAAACAGAACAATCCCTAAATTACCAGAAAAACCCGATAACACATAAAATGCATTGAAACAAGTGTAAAATGAAATAAAACGAGTACCTTAATAAATATGCAAGTAAATACGTGTTCGAATTGCATATCGATTCATATAATTACAGTTTAAACACATTTTAATCAATCGAAAAATTTTCTGGCCCGCACAGAAATACACATAACAATTGTAACATCAATTATCATGGTAGTAATCACTTTAAATTTATAAAACACACAATATTTATTTATTTAACATATAATATTCACATAAATTTCCCGGATATTACAAGAGGTACTTTCCACCCAGCATACGTGAGGAATATGTAAGGGAGTATCAGAGTATTACTCAAATAGATGATGAGTCGATGGCAGACTTTCAAGTCAGATTTCAGAGGTTAACTGGTTATGCGAGATCTGTGGCTCAGTCAGAAGCGAATAAAATCATGAATTTTATGTGGGCATTGAAGAATTCCATCTGCAACCATATCATCCCTGACCGCTACACATCAATGGATACCTTTGTTGATAGTGCCAGAGATCAAGAGCTTCATCGGGCTGACTTTCTCAAGAAACAAGACATGCAAAATCAGAAAAAAAAAGGGAAGAGGAATTTTCCGATCATCGACATGGATTTCAGGAAAATGGTGGGTCTTCAGGTGGATTCAAATCAAATGATCACAGGTATAATACTCATAATTTTCAGCAAAAGAATGGAAATCAAGGAAATGAACAAAAGAGGTCTTTCAACCAGACTGGAAATAAGGAAGCATCTAAGTGTGAGCATTGTGGAAAGATGCATGGAGGAAGCACTTGCTATTAGGCTACTAGAGCATGATTCAATTGTGGAAAGAAGGGTCACACTATTCGAGACTGACAGATGCCACCAAAGAAGCCTTGGGATCGTAGAGATCAGGGAGAGAAAAGCAACCAGAAGATTTCCGTTCGTGTGTTTTCCATCACTGCAACGATGCTGCAAGTACTCAAAGTACCATTTCAGGATCACTTTCTGTTGGTTTTATAAGGCATTAGCATAATGTAGGGTTTCTTTTATACATTTTCATTCGTGGGCTTTTAGTTTAGGTTTTTATGGACTTAAGTTTTGGGCTACGAAGAATGTCCTCTATTACCATTAACTTTATTTACACTTTATTGTTAAAATAATTAAGTTTTATTTTTTAATAATAATTTTCAGTAAGTGGAACATTCTAACTAAATTAACTTTAGTGAAAATAATATATATTTAAATAATTAATAATATTTATATCTAGGGCTGTTCACGAACCTAGCCGAGCCAAGTTTTTATCGAACAGAGCCGAGTTTAAAATGTATATATTATGACATCCATACGGTTGGATCAATATAAAGTATTTTTAAAATAATCAAAACAACAAATCAAGACTAAACACTTGGTAGCGGTAATGGCCAAACTAATGCTTGACTGTTAAAATAAAAACCAAATAAAATTATTTTGATCTGAAAATTTGGTTATATCATTAAAATATATTTATTTTGACATCCATACGGTTGGACCAATTAGAAAAAATTTTAAACAAGTCGAGATACTAATACAGGACTAAACACTAGTTACTAGTACTAGTCAAACTAATGTTTGCCTGTTAAAATAGCAAACCAAATAAAAATATTTTTATCTATAACTTAGGTTATATCAATAAAATATATATTTTATGATATCCATACAGTTGGATAGATATAAAGTATTTTTAAAATAATCGAAACAACAAATCCGGACTAAACACTAAGTAGCGTTCATAAATTGGTGTTTCATTTTTTTTAAATATTTTGCATCGATCCAACTGTATGGATGTCAATAGATATATATTAGTGATATAACCAACGTTTCAGATTAAAATAATTTTTTTTGGTTTGCCATTTTAAAAGTCAAACATTAGTTTGACTAGTACAACTACCAGTGTTTAGTTCTGAATTGTAATTTTGAATTTTTTTTAAAAAATTTATCAAATCCAACCATATGGATGTCAATAGATATATATATATATATATATATTAGTGATATAACCAAAGTTTCAGACCAAAAATAATTTTATTTGCTTTCTCATTTTAACAGTCAAACATGAGTTTGACTAAAATAGCTAATTAGTGTTTAGTCCTGAATTGGTGTTTCAATTTTTTTAAATTATATTTCATCGATTCATCCATATGGATGTGAACAAATATATATTTTAGTTATATCACCAAAGTTTCAGACCAAAATAATTTTTTTGGTTTGCCATTTTAACAGTCAGACATCAGTTTGACTAGTACAGCTTTAGTCCTGAATTGGTGTTTCAATTTTTTTTAAATATTTTTCATCGATACAACTATATGGATGTTAATAAATATATATAACCAAAGTTTTATGCCAAAATAATTTTATTTGGTTTGTCTTTTTAAAAGTCAAGCATTAGTTTGACTAGTTCAATTAACTTTCATCAATTTTATTATTTTAACAAATAAAAAAAATTAAAAATTCTTTTAGCGCACAATTTTTTTTAAGAAATAATTTTTTTATTTGGATAACGTTTATACTCTCCCATATATTCATACTTTCAAAATATTCACTAACATTTAAATATGTTTTTTTATTTAAAATTAAAATTTTAAAAAATCCTAATTACAACCGAATTACATAGAAATACGAACTTCGAAAAGGGCGGGAAATTTCCCTCACTTTTTTCAAAAATTTTAAAAGTGTGAGTAAATTTCCCGCCATTTTGAAATATAAAATTTGACCGAAAACGGTTGAATTTAAGAGTGCCAAATAAATTACTTTTTATTAGGACTAAATTCGACCGAAAAAAATTCGTTCGAATTTAGGGAGCTAAATTCGACCTCTTTAATATCGACCGTATTAATTTCAACCGTTTTCAGTTGAAATTGTTTGAAAATACGACCGTTTGAATTCGACCGAGGCTCGTCGAATTTAGCCGTGTCCAAAGGATTTGACCGCGTGCGGTCGAATTTAACCCCAATCGAATTTTAATCAGTTGTATTTAACCTTATTTTCTTGTAGTGAAATTTTTTATAACAAAGAAATTTACTAATTAAAATAGTAAATACTTAATAATTAAAATTTACTAATTAAAATTTTTAAAAACAAAGAAATTTAACCTTATTTTCTTGTAGTTAGAGATACTATTTCAAATAGTATAGTATTGTAGTGCATCATTGTGATCTCTTCATGGTGAATCTCATTACCAATTAAATTTGTCTTTTAAAAAATAGCATTTCATTATATAATAAAGCAATTAGTTTGATTCAAAAAAAAGCAATTAGTTAAGCTGTTAAAGCACATAAAATAAAGAAACAAGTTAATCATGTAGAATTATACATAAGTGGAACCATGGCTTTTGCAAAAAAAACAACCATCAATTTATTGAATATTTTTAAAAAAATGAGAATTACAAGCCATAGTTTGAACCCTATATTTTAGTTCATAAATTGAAACAGTGGATGACTTACTACTTTATTATTAGCAATCACATCTCCTTCTGGTTGGGGTTGTGGTTTTGGCTGTATTCCGGTTGTGGTTCTGGTTCTCGTAGTTCAGTGACTAGCCTAAGATGGAATGAACGGAAACAAAAATTCCTCCCCAATGCTTGCGAAAAAATTCCTGGCACCCGTCCAGAGCGTGCCCTCCTGCCGCTTCTGCTTGATTCTTGGTACATTTCATATCTAGTGTTAATGAAATTTTCGTCTCACCATTTTCTTTTGGATTTATCCTTTTCATTGTTACCTCAGTTGTTGACAAAAAAATGAAGCGAGTACAATGTATATAAAAGTAATTGATAGTGATACTTAACATCAAATAAAGTGTGGGACTCAAGGTAAGGGTTGAAAAAGGAGTTAGCAATTACTTACACTTTGAACTGTACAAGTGATTAATGAAATGTTCACTTTTAGTTTTTCTGCATTGTATTTATAGGAGGCAGGGAAGAATAAGTACATCCATTGAATTGTAAGATGAGAATGTTAGGGAAAAAAATAGATTTTATTCACTACGCCATAGATGGCCTATCGCAACCCCCTCCCTAAAGAATGTTACCTAATATGTTACCTTAGATAGGGCAGTTATGAGCTAATTTAACATTTTCTTTTTTATGTTACCTTAGCCAAAACTGTGGTGTTGCATTAGGTCGAAAGTGTTGCAGCTTGCAATATTCTGGTCAAAGTGTTATCTTAGAGTATCAAAATATAAATATGATTTTTTTAAGATTAATTATCAATTTAAATTCATTTTCAAGAATTGAGGGTGATATACAAATAGAATGAATAAAATCTGTGACGATATGCGAATTTTGTACATATTAAAACTTAAAAAGGTTAAAAGAGGAATTAATTAGCAAAAAAAAGTTAAAATAAATATTTTAAACCTAATAAAATTTTAAAATAGAATTTTTAAAAATAATAAAACATATAAATTATTATCGTCTTGATATGGGCATTGTTATATAAGTAAAATAACAAAAATAAAATATTTGAATATACATATTTATATAAAAAATAAAATAAATAAAATATATAAATATTTGAAAATAGATTTATGAAATCTTAGAAATTTGATAAGGAGGTAAAATTTATGAAAACATTCAAACCCGGCGCCCAATTTTTTGGGTAAAAGGCCGCCTATTTTCAGCCCGTTAAAATTCAGCTCTCTCGGTCACATTACTCTCTCTCTCTCATTCTTTCGCTCTCATTCTTTCGCTCTCATTCTTTCGCTCTCTTCTCCCCTTTGTGCTCTCTCAATCTCATTATTCTCTCTCGATCTCTGGCTACTATCTCTCTATCTACTCGCTATAACTTGAAATTTCTAGTTAATAATTAGGTATTTGTATTTGAACTTGGGGCTCAATTGATTTCAATATCAAATTAGGGGTCAATTGAATGTCAAATTGGGGGTTTGATTCTTCATTTTGAGTTCAATTAATTAACTTCATTTGATCTCTTGACGAAAATGAAGGATACGGCTCAAGCATTCCTTGGGAAGAAAATTAAGGATGCCGTGGTCACTGTTCCAGGTAATAAAATTGTCTTATCTTTCACTTATACTCAATGATAATGGCAATGTATTTGATTTAATGGTTGTTTATATGAATTTTGCAGCTTACTTTAATGATGCCCAAAGACAGGCTACAAAAGATGCTGGTGTTATTGCTGGACTTAATGTTGCAAGAATTATGAATGAACCTACTGCAGCTGCTATCGCTTATGGACTTGACAAGAAAGGTGGAGAAAAGAACATTCTTGTTTTTGACCTTGGTGGTGGGATATTTGATGTCAGTATCTTAACTATTGACAATGGTGTTTTTGAGGTTCTTGCAACAAATGGAGACACCCATCTGGGAGGTAAGAATTCTACTTGCCACTAAGTAAATGTATATGTTTTTACTTTGTGTACTATATAGTTTGTCATCCAATTCTGTCATTGAATGAGGGAGGGGGTAATTTAATTTAATATTGGCAGTGGGTAATAACTATATAGATGGAAAATGATTTTTTTAAGACCAAATTCTCGTTGTTTTGCCAGTCAGGTGTGTAATTCAGTAATTGTTGATGGTCTCTTTTTAGTACCATTTGATTACTATAAGCTGTTGATTATTGTAATTTGTCTTTTTATTTGCAAGTTATACTGTGAGGAATCCGTCTAAAGCTTTAATTTTATATGCAGGAGAGGACTTTGATCAGAGAATCATGGAATACTTCATTAAGTTGATCAAGAAGAAGTAGAAGAAAGATATCAGCAAGGACAACAGAGCTCTTGGGAAGCTGCGAAGAGAAGCTGAGAGGGCCAAGAGAGCTTTGAGTAGCCAACATCAGATCCGTGTAGAGATTGAATCACTCTTTGATGGTACAGATTTCTCGGAACCACTTACCAGAGCTCGTTTCGAGGAGTTGAGCAATGATCTATTTAGAAAGACTATGGGTCCGGTTAAGAAGGCCATGGAGGATGCTGGATTGGAGAAACGTCAAATTGATGAAATTGTACTTGTTGGTAGGAGTACCAGAATTCCTAAAGTTCAACAGCTTCTGAAGGATTACTTTGATGGAAAGGAGCCTAACAAGGGAGTGAACCCAGACGAGGCTGTTGCATATGGTGCTGCTGTACAAGGAGGCATCTTAAGTGGAGAGGGCGGCGATGAAACTAAAGGTACACATCTTGTTTTGCAGAATGCATTCCTAGAAGATATTTTATCATTTATCTTTGTTGCCAAGATACAAAAAGATTATTACTAATAAGCCCTTTTCTTAAAAAAAACAGACATTCTGCTTTTGGATGTGGCTCCCCTTACCCTTGGTATTGAAATCGTTGGCGGGGTGATGACCAAGTTGATTCCAAGGAACACCGTCATTCCAATAAAGAAGTCCCAAACTTTTACAACTTACCAGGATCAACAGACAGTTGTGTCTATTCAGGTACAACTTTTACAACTGATCTATAACATATACATCTTGTATTTAGTTGCATTTTCTGATTAAATATTCAATCTTGTAACAGGTCTTTGAAGGTGAAAGGAGTCTGACAAAAGATTGCAGGCTTCTGGGGAAGTTTGATTAGGTTTATTTACAGCAAAAATAGAATGATTAGTATAATTTAGGTTTATTAGCAAAAATACACCTTAGTTATCCACTTTAGTTACAACAACTAGAGCAAGTTTTACTCTGTTATAATACAGGTTTAGTATGCATGATAAAAGAGGTAAATCTTAAACTGTTTTGTGACAACAATATGCTTTTTCCATGCATACACAGAAGAAAATAAAAATTTCTTATTAAATTTGGCAAAGAAATTAAATAAAGAATAATACTTTCTCCCTATATAAGTTTCCAAAATGAAAATAGAAATGCAAAAGTTTGAGTTATAGTGAATGGATAATTAGTCGGATCATAATTCAATCTGCACTAGAGTCCAAAATGAAAATAGAAATGAAAAAGTTTGAGTTGTTTATTCTAGTTTTTTTATTTATTTCTGAGCTAGTATAAATTGTATTAAATCTGTGTGACCTGTCATGTGCTGCATCCTAGAAAAGCCATCTTTAGTGATATCGAAAACCTCAGTACAGTACAAACATAGACAACTTGATTATTGACTTATTTCCCAATAATCAAATTGTATATTTTATATTGTGCCTGTCAATTAAGCTTATATTGTCCCTATAATCATATTATATATTTTATACTGAATCAGGGTGTTGCTTTTAAGGTATTTTTTTGTGTTAGTTCTTTCCCCCTCTGTGTAAATGTAATTTGTTTTAGCTTTTAAGTTTTTCATCATTACTTAATTTTGTATTTTGATGGTCAAAAGCTTAGGTCTTGTGTTAGTCAGATGATTGTGTTCCTTGTTTCCTGTAGCTATGGTAGCTCTGACAGAATTGATTTGCTGGAAAATAGTGGCCAAGGCATTTTACGAGACTGGAATTCGCCTAGTTATATATCAGAAACCTGTTACATCTTATTTCTCCAAAAGGCGGAAAGCAAATAAGCCTCATATATGTGATCAAAACAGGTGGAACAACATATCATGGTATGCAACTAAACATAACTATACATTTCACTGTGAAAATTTATATTTCCATATCATGGTACCTCTGTGCTTGTTTACACCGTCTTTTCCGCCACTGATGCCAAGCGTAGCGCTAGAGATTCTCATGTTCCTGTAAGCCCCCCCGATACTCTTGTATTTTCAGATTATGTTTACAAACATAATTACACAAGACTTATATACACTATAAAAATCTATTCATTGCATAAAAATTCACTTTGTATATGTCTTCAACAAATACTCCCTATCCGGCAGATAGATTTTCAGGGAGTTTTGAAATACTTAAACTTGAGTTGTTTACTTTCTGATTTCTGCAGCCATTTATATATAACAAATATATCTCTAAGTAAACAAGAATTGTTATCTGAAATAGTGGAATCTAGAAGTAGTTTGAAGATTTTAATTACCTGACCAAGTTGGTGATACTCCATGACCAGAATATATAATAACTGCATATACCTACTATCTGCTGACATTATAAATTTGGTTTGTAACTATAAGATTAATGAGCTGGAGCTGAGTCATGCTGCTGACATAATTTGATTGTACAAAAAATCAAACATGAGTGAACTTTGCTTCAGGCAGTGCAGGATTTGATCCTTTAACATCTATGCTTGCGGTAGACATTTCAACTCTGCAGACAACATTTTATTATTATTTTTAGCCTCTTGAAAGTGCACATTCAGATATTTTTATTAATCATATTTCGTTTTCTCTTACTCTTATTAAAACAGTCAGTTATATCGTTATCAGATCTGATAGATTTATTTAATGAGGACATCACAAAGCTGAAAGTTGCAGTGGGAGCTTAAACAACAAGCGCGTACTAGGAGACTGCATTATGACTACTCTTCATATACATCAATTAGTGGAAAAGAGCCTTGGTAGACTGATCTTCAAGGAGATAGCTAAAGATACCTGCCGGATTAGTTAAGTTAATTGCGATTCTCGTAAATTAGACTTGTAATGTTTGTATTTAATAGATTAAGAAGTTTGGGATGTATTAGATATAGTACATTTAATTGTACATCGGTTTTATGAAATGGTATTGTTGGATGGATCGTTGGGTTAATGAATTTGTTTTTGGGATTGCATAAATATTAACAACAAATTTTCATTTTTTTTATTAGCAAAATGTTACATTAGCTTTATAAAATGTTACAATAACAAAAAAAATGGGACTCATATTCCATGTAATAACTGTGGGCCCTAATGTGGTTCCCACTTATTTAAAAACATTTTAGAACTCTAAGATAACATAAAAAACAAGTTACAACTATCTCTCTTTCTGTTACATTAGCAAGCTAAGGCAACATATAAACAAGTTAAAACACGATGTTTCCTTAGGCACCAAAGATGTTACCTTAGACCCCTAAGGCAATATGAAAAAACCTATCTTTAAGAAAATGTTACCTTAGCTTAAAAATGGGGCAAGAGCAATATATTTAACCCCTAATTCAACGTGTTTTTAGTGTTATAGTAGGCATTTTATGGTGTAGTGATTATATATATATAGTATAAGCCGTATCGGGTTTTTAACATATCGGATCACGTAAAATCCATATCCGCTTCTTAATGGATCAGATCCTTATCAGATCGGATTTTTAGCGGATCAGACATTTTTTTATACAATCCATATCCATTTATCAAGCTCCGGATCGAATAAGAATGGGTAACGTTTGCACAGTTGTCTTCCACTCCACCAGCATGGTGCAATTTTTTTCCACTCCACGAGCATGGTGCAATTTTTTTATATGTTAACATATGTATACTGTACTTTTATAAATTGCTTAAAACCGTCCAAGACAAAGTTTAAACAAATTTTATTTAAAAAAAATAAAATAAATTATTTATCTAATATTACTACAAATATTATTCAACTTATATTCTAACTCCATTAACTTCTTTCCTAACTTTTTGTAGAAAACCATACATTTCCAAAATCAGTTGTAGTAATTAAAATTATAATATAACAAACTAATTAATAAATTATGAAAAAAACATTATTAAAAAAATGCAAAATCACCCACAACACCACTATTATTCAAAACTCCCACTTTACTCTACCGGGCAACCAGACATGTATTTTATCTTATGAGTAGTTTTTAATATTTTTAACAATCTAGTGGATTCCTAAATATCTAAACTTAATAAATCTCAATAATATAAAATAATTGTTTTATACGATTTATTTTATAAAATAATAAAATTACAAATATTATAATCACTCATTACAATGCACTCGTTATTGGCTAGTAAATTTTGATTTATGAAAATGGGTTAATGGCGTATTGTTAAATGTTCAGTATATACAATTGTTCAAATTTTAATTTTAATTTAATTATCGTAATATGAATATATGTGCTTGCATATTTAGAAGTGCATTTATTTTGTGTATATAAAATAATTTGGTAGTATCAAATCTAAGATATTTCAACAAATTTATATTTACGACATAAACTAAAGAATTTAGACGGATCTAAATTCTAATTTATACTTTAAAAATTATTTGTGCTTACTTAGAGTTAATAAATAAAATTTTAGACCCTAAATGGTAATTTTCTCTACCACTACACATAATTTTTATTTTAAATTGATATAGACCCGTGATTAAAAAATAAATTAATTATTTTTAAAAAAAATAAATTAATATTCTAAAGTACTATAATATAACAACGGAAATGGAGTATATTTTATTTCAATGGTTCCGTATTTTAATTATTAAAAAAATAAATAAATATTATGATACCCATACTGCAATGAGTCATAATGTCTTAAGTGTCATCCCTGTGATACCATAACCCGATCACAACTATGTCTTAAAAAACACCATTCATTTTTCTACCAAATTGTGTTACCATTTTCACCAGGAGTAAATTTAAGTCAAATATTATATTTGAACTAACTGATAATTATATATGTGCTCTATCATTTTACCTATCTAAATCATGTTGACATGTCTCGATTTAAGATCACATTTCTTGGAAGAATATTCAACAATCTTGACACATGAGTTTTTATTTGTACACACCTTATAAATGAATTACTTAGCTCACAAAATGAGCGAATTGAAAAATCAAGAAATTAACATATTAAAGACGTATAAACAATATCGTTTGGTTATTAATGAGTTTAACCATCTCGAACAATGACTTTGGTCGATTATCAAAAATATTAATGGGTAAATAAAAACAAATAAAATAAACCCATAAAATAAAGATTTATTTCTTGATATGAACTTGATTAATCTCCCACTGATTTAGAATATCTAATCGAGTATCACGAATAATTTTAATCTCATAAAATCCTAAAATTTATTCTTTATCTGAAAGATGAAGAAGTTATCGAAGATCAGTAATAATAATTCAAATCAAATAAATGAATTTAAACAATATGAATGATAATATTCTAAATTAACCCAATAAAGGAGTCTTTCCTTACCCGAAATATATTAAAAAGTAGAATGGAACAATGAGTACATCATCAGTTCGATAATAAACTTATACGCTTTAAAGGAACTTGAATTTAAATTTTTTTAGTTAATAATCATTTGATTAATTCACATAAATAATTTAATATTCTCAAAAAAACATTACCATAAATTGCCAATAATCATTTTAACCAACTGAACACATTAAACAGTCAAGGTAGCAGAACTTTCCTTCGTCCAACCTTCAAGCTAGGAAACCCCATCCTCACCATGTAATTCCAAACTGATTCCAAGATATAACCGAAATTTTCCAAATAATAAAGTATGAAATATAATCACGAAATTAACATTTATAATAATAACTTCCATTACCAATTCTCATATTTATTCTAAAATCAATAAAAATCTCCAACTCGGCCGAAATAAATTTTTAAATATAATTTTGTTTAACTCTTTTAATATCTAACGAAAAGATTAAAAATAATGCAAGTCAGATTGTAACTTTAAAAGATTCCATTAACTCTTATCATTACATATCCAAATGTCAAATCTTACAAAAATTCTACTTTTAATCATTGTTTTTCACTTACAAATCTCATATTTCTTTTAAATTATAAATTTTTATGTCTATATTCTTGATTTAGAGTTTTAATTTCATTAGTCCACAAAGTTAACTTAGCCAACTCTTTTAAATATTAAATTAAATTCCCCAAATATTCTATTCTAACTGATCTTCGTTCTCTATCTTCACCATCATCTCTCCGACCATTGTGGTTGCCCACCGGTAGCAATGATGGCGCTGACAGTAGCACCACCGATTATCATCGTCTTTCTCTCCCTCCCTCCCTCCCTCCCTCCGTCCATCTCGTTTCGTCTCTCTGCGACTATCTTTGTCTTTCTTCCTCTCTCCCACTTCATCTCCCATTTTCTACCAAACTCAAAATCTCTCTTTGCTACTCTCTGTCAATTAGGAAAGATGTCCAACAACTCATCATTTCACTACTTGATATTTTGTTATGATTGATTCCAATCCTATATCATGAAAATTAAAGATGGAACCACCGCACTCTACGTCATATGTAAATGATAGAAGAATGTGCTTTAACTAATCGCACTTATAATTGCAATGGCTTCTTTACTTAATAATTATCATATATATATATATAAATATATATATATATATCTTCTATGTATCCCATATATATATATATATATATATATATATATATCTTCTATGTATCCCACACGAGTATATTGTGATAATCAAGCAGCCATACATATATCTAAAAATTTATTTTCCCACAAATAAACCAAACACACTAAAATAAAGTACAACTTTGTATGCGAGAAGACTCAAAAAATCATTCAACTAACCTACATCCGATCAGTTGGTTACCATACCAATATTTTTTACCAAAGAGTTAAGCATAAAATCATGTCTTAAATTAGTATTCAAGCTCGACCTTTGCCGAGAATTAACATTTACCCTACCTTAAGATGCTATTAGACCTAGATAATAACATGTTGACGTATTAATGTTAAAAAAGTATTTAGATATACAAAATTATATATTTGTTATACACACACACATATATCTCTATACATATATACATACATATATCTGTATGTATCTATATATGTATGTCGAAATAGGGTAAGGTTCTAGAGAAACTATCATTATCAAGAGATGAGACTAGATCCCGGGTACTCGGTACTATATTACAAAATATTGTACAAAATACCTATGTTTCTTATTATACAAAATACATTTTGTATATATTGAAATGAGGAAATATCGTATCACGATATCTAAATATATAAATTTAAATTTTTCATTTATGAAGATAGGGATATGCTTGAACAATTGACGCTAATCTGATATCTTTGATTTGCTATGCTTGTTCTAGGAAACCTCATTGTCACGATTTAATCATATAAATATATTATGAAAAAGGAAGAGGATATTATTTTAACCACATATATAATTTTATCATTATATATATTTTTAATTAGCTAAGTGTAGTTTTTGTCATGAATTTAAATTATATTAAATTAGTCATTCACCAAAATATTAGCTCATCCTAGCTAACTCTTCCTTTTGCATAAATTTATTACTTTTCGTCTTTGATCTAGACTTGGATCGAATCATGGATTGTCATTTTCTTTAACGAGAGTTTTAATATAAATAAGATAATCATGACCATAGTATGAACATAATGAGATAATCATGGCAATAACAATAAAATGTTGTATTTTTTGTATTAGCAGTGGTATAAGGCTAAATTTATAAGTGATAAAATTACAATTCAACTTAATTTATTTATCATTGCGCTTGGCTTGACAATCCTCCTCACATTACGCCATAGATGGCTTTTAGCAACACCAAAACTGTGTTTCTATAGACCCTAAAAAAGTTGCAATATGCAAAAAGAGGTCTATTGCAACACATTTTCAGTGTTGGGTGTAAGGCAGTCACCATAGGTATCTAACCTTACATCAGTGTCAATCTATGGTAACATAGAAAAATATGTTGCTATAGATATCAATTGCAACAGACAAAAAATGGGGCCCACCATGTGGGGCCCACAATGTGGGGCCCACCATGTGGGGCCCACAATGTGGGGCCCACATGTGGGGCCCACGGGTGGGGCCTATATGGTGCGGCCCACTAGTGGGGCCCGCATGGTGGGGCCCACATGTGTAATAAAATGATTATGTAATATTTTAATATTTTAATTTTAAAAACTAAACCAAATATCCATTAAATTCTTTCTTTCATTCAATATTTACATCACGAATATCTAATAATAAACAACCATCAACTAAATTGTCTTATTGTTCTTAACAAAAATTAAAACTATCAGCACTATCTTTTAGACCTGGCTTAATATCAAATGCAAAATCAAACATCAAATCCACATCCGGAACCTGCCTGGGATACCTCCTCAGGAGCTGCACAAAACCCCAAACATTGAAAAGGGACCTGCTTTGAACGCATCCATATGAGGAATCAACATAGAGTCTTCCGTCAATTATCACAACACGAAATGCAGCAAACCATATAAAATAATAAGTAACCATATAAATATAATGATAAAAGTGGTAGAAGGCAGAAAAAGGCAGAAAATAAACATATAGTGTTGATACATAAAAGGGGAAGGGGAAGAGGGGGTATTACGTTCCTGAAAATGCAGCAGTATGTGTCCTACTTTCTAAAAAATGAGTCATCTGATCTTTGTCAGTAGCTGCAAGATCACATGTAACAGTTTTTGATCCTTCGGATGCTACTTTTGATCGATAGTCACTACAAAAAAAATATCAATAGACATCGGTTTTTGACTGTTGTGAAAGATGCAAAAAACCAATGTCTATGTGGGTGTAGTAAAAGGTCCCTGTTTTTCACATCGGTTCGGGACCGATGTGAAAAATAACATTATACATCGTTTCTAGATAAACAACCAATGTATTAGATACATTAAGACATCAGTTAGTAATCGATGTGAAAAATAGGAAATGATATCAATTGTGCCTATATAACAACGCTTTCATAAATTGAAACGATATAATAGCGTAATAAGACATCAGTCATTAACTGATGTTTGTGGTTACATATTTATCTGTTATATATATTACATATATATATATACATATATATTAAAATACCAAAAACTAAAATAAGCAAAATTAATCACATCTAAATAACCACAACTTTCATTATTATTATCAATCTAATGCAAAGTATTCCAATATACATCATTGACAAAATTAAAAACATAATTCTCAAATCTAAACATTATAAAGTCAAAATGAAATTTTCCTACTAGTCTTCTATGTTGAAGAAGATCATATTCCATAGCCTGTTACTAGATTATATGCAGACTATTCCATAGCAACCCATTCCAGCAGATCATATTCCATAATAGTATATGCGCCTGTTATATATAATGCTTTGGGGGCTTCACATTTCAAGTTTTCCCTATGGAGTAACGTCTGCTTGTCATAGAGGTCATCAAGTGTTGCTATAGATTGTCTGCAAATAAGCATGCATTAAGGACCGGACATTAAGGTAGGATCCCTCTTTGAAATAAGCATGCGAGTATGCAACACTTTATCAGTCTTCCCACATTAAATATGCAACTCTTATTACTAATCTATATGCAAATACAGTTTATTTGTTAGTTAAAAGATAATACCAAGACAAACCGGATAAGATGGCTGCTCAGGGGAGCTGACAGGTGAAGCATGTGCATGTTCTATTGAACTTGTGTATTGAACGTCAACTGCAAAAAGCATATGACAAGCCTCTTCCTGTATCAGAATACCAAATATTATAATATACCAGTACAAAATGGCCTCACGCTACTCTTATTTTTTAAAATATCAATATTGATTTTTTATTATTAGTTTTAAGTTAAAATTTATATTTGAAGTTAGAATGAAAAAAAAAGAGTATCAAAACACTGTATTTATCCTCGATTCCATCAGTCGTGAATTGCATAATAATGGCATCCAGTTCACACGGAAATCCAATAGGATACAACATGGACAAATCCACATCGCAGTATTAGATTTTTATATTCATACCTGACAATCCGCATTTTTAATATATGTTGAACAAAGGAATCACATATTTGACAAAAATTAGCATATGTCATGTGATTTGGCACCCCAATCAATGATCTTCAAGTTGATTTTTTTCTGTATTAGTTGATGAATCTCGAGATATTGTGGTGAAGGAGCAAATGGCAATTGTATTGCGTTATGTGACTTCAAAATGATGTGTAATTGGGCAATTTCTCGGTATTGTACATGTACGTGATACAACTTCCTTATCACTTAAGTTGATAATGGAAGGACTTTTATCCAAGTATGGTTTTAGCATATCAAAGTGTGCGGGTATAAGTGTGCGGGTGAGTTTAATGGCTTAAAAGCTTTAATCTTAAAAGAAAATCCTTCCGCTTATTATGTCTATTACTTTGCTCATCAATTAGAACTGGTCTTAGTTGTCGTAGCAAAAAATCATCCTCGTGTTGTTTTGTTGTCCAATGTGGTTTCCAACTTATCAAATATTGTGGGAGCTTCATGCAAGAAAAGAGATCTTCGTGAGTGTGATATTTGTGATTTTAGATAATAATAATAATAATAATAATAATAATAATAATAATAAAAGAGTGAAAATATGTTTATTATTAAGTTATGAATTAGAAGTAGAAAAGAATAAGGAGTGCTAAGGAATTTTAGTGGTCGGCTATATGTGCCTATATATACATCACTTTTCCTTTCATAGTTAATCAACCCTAAAACTATTTGCTGAATAAACAAAAGTTGGAAGTTGCGGGTGCGGGTGCGGGGGCGGGGGCGGGGGCGGGAGCGGGGGGCGGGGTCGGAGAGGGTAAAGAGTGAGCGTGAGTTGACAGTCATAAACAAAAGGTAATTGTCCTCTTCAACTTATATTAATTGGTGTTGTATTTATGTGTATAATAATATGTTTGGTTAGGTGTATTATCATAACTACTGTGTTTGTGTTTATGTTTGTGTTTGTGTGTTTGTGTTTGTTTGTGTATCCCTGCTTAAAGCATAAGTCATGGACGTACTATGTGTATGTTAGTTCAAGGCCAATTATTTTAATTATTAATTTTTAATAAGATTTGATCTTTTGTAACATACATCTTAATTATGAAATTCGTTTGCTATTTTTCTATTATGGTATTCAATTCAGACTCTAGCCATGCTTTGCTTTAAAAGAGTCTCATATATATAGGGTTGTTAATAATATTTATAAATCAGCGGGTTAAATTGTGTGTGTATATATATATATTTCGATCATGATTTTTTTTATTGCTATTAATTAGGATAGAATATGTATGCTTGTAACATGACCGGAGATAAATTATTAATTTGTTGTCCATTATTTTATATTAAGTATTTTGCGTGGAAGAAGTCCCTGACTAATAATATATTTTTGTTATCATGATTAATTATAATATTAATTTATATGTATAAGTATAATAATATAAGTAATTAAGTCGAACAATGGTACGTTATTATTAAAAGTTAGTTAAGTTAGTAGTTAATGTCCTCCTTGAACTTGATGCATGCGCTAGTTTGATCACTTGAGTCATGGTGACTTTTTTTTATTTGATATTCATTTGAATATATTAGTTTAATAATAATAACTTGGAATTTTCCATATTTGTGGCAATAAATTATTTATGTTATTATATTAGATATCCTCACTTATAATTGAATGTGCTATTAATTTCTTTACTACACAGTCGGGAAACTAGTTGTTAATTTAATATTGATATCATATTAACATAAATGGTGCATGCATGATTACTAGATTTTACATGTGTAATGGTTAGTTTATTCTTTTATTTATATAATGACTTTCTGGCATGACAGTAAACTAGAATATAAATGTGGTCAAATTGGTTAGTTAACATGTATTAAAAACTAAGGCTAGTAACAGGATTAATTAGTGTAAGTAGTAATAATTAATAAATAATTACATATGAATATAATGCATATTAACTTTAAATTATTATTTTGTATTTAGATCGTGGGCTCGGAATTTAGCGATTTCGTAGTGGATTTTGTTAGTATTTTAGTTGTGATATTCGAGGTACGGATTATGTCCGCTTTTTATTCAGCGTTACTCCTCTAAACATTTAGAAATATTTGATTTGTTCAGTTTTACTGTATCCTGCTCATTCAATATTTGATTTGACTTTTTCTAACTTCCGAAAATTATTTTAAAATTGATTTGGAAATTTTAAATATCAGTTTATGCGGTTTTCAAAAATTATCTATGACACCCTTTGGTTTGAAAATCTAAATTATTTGTTTCAAGTGATTTAAAATTTTGTGAGAATATTTTTATTTGACCCTTAGAGAAATATAGGGTATACCTAGTTAACCAGCTGTAGGGGTTCTACAGCCATGTCATTGCGGCACCAGTGACCTGACACCTCCGTGACAGTGTGATTGGTCACGGCGTATCCTTATGTTAGCTCTTGGGAGGAGCTTTTGTGCATTTGATATTTGTTTCAAGATATGTGGGTGCACCCAGAGTTTGATTTGTGATTTGATTTATGGTGACGTTGTATATGTCGTACACGTTATCCATTCTGTTGCACACATTACATAACTTATGATGTGTGAAATATCATAACCCCTCGTTGTTTCAGCCATTCTTGCATTTAAAATTATTGTTTAATTATAAATTGTGAAATCTTTATTACTGATTTTTGTTTTATAAATTGTATTCCAAATCTGTACTGGGCGTTTGGCTCATGTCGTATTATATTTCTGGCAGGTGCTTAGGGGGATCTGGGACATTCTGTGAAGAACTACCTCATTTATCGATTAGGATTTCAGACTTTATCATTATCTAGACTTGATTATTTAATTAAAGATTTCTACATTTATATTATTGATTTAGACAGTTTGGAGATTTGATATTATTTTGGAGATTTTAGACGGTTTAAATTACGTTTAGAAATATATTAGTACTCTGTTTGCAGGTTTATGGATTTTAAGTAATATCTTCTTTTATTATTAAAAAGGGGGTGTTATAGTGAGTCATAATATAATATAGTAATTGAAGCAATACAAAATGGAGACATTCAAAGTGGTATGGGTTTCCATCAAGAAACTTCTCTTCAACGACTCGGTGATACACGATGGAGTTCCCATTATGCTTCACTAATAAGTTTAATCACTATGTTTTCTTCCGTCATTAATGTGCCTGATGTTATTTTGGTCGATGGGGCTAACCCGGAACAAAAAGGTAAAGCTTGTGCCTTACTTGCTTTGATACAATCATTTGAGTTTGCTTTCAACTTACATTTGATAAAGAGATTATTGACAATAACGGATGATTTGTCACAAGCATTACAAAGAAAATATCAAGATATCATTAATACAATATGTTTGGTTAACATTTCTAAACAACAATTCCAAGAAATGAGAGACAATGGATGGGAATCTTTGCTTGTTACATTATCTTCTTTTTATGAAAAAAATTAATATTAATGTCCCAAATATGTTTATGGATGTCGGAATGTCAAGAAGAAATTCTCAAAATATATCAAACTTGCATCATTATCAAGTTGAGTACTTTTATACCATTGTTGATATGCAACTTTAAGAGCTAACATTCGCTTTACGGAGACAAATTCCGAGGGATGTTGGCCCAAAATATCACAATTTGAGATAGAATCGCCTTCAATGTCACTTTCTAAAAAGATGGCCCCAATTGTCAGTGCCAAACGGGATCTTGGTTTATTTTTTTCTAAAATTACAAAAATGCAGATGTGTTTTGCGTTTTTATTATTTTTTTAAATTTTTAAAATTGAAAACGCTATCTCATCTCATGTTTAAATGTTTTGAAAAGGTTACTTGAGATTAGGTTTTTAGTTTTTTCTTTTGTTCTTTTACGCAAAACAGATTCTCATGTTTGGTTTTTGAAGTGAAATGTCATTTGTACTCACGTTTGCTTTCTTTTTTTATACCAAAAATTCTAAATAGTGTTATGTTTTCAAGCTTAACACGTTATTCTAAGAGATATTTTAGATTCTAGATTAGAATAACACGTTAACACGTTATTCTAAGAATTCCAAAAATTCTTTTTTTATACCAAAAATTCTAAATAGTTTGGTTCGTATGGATTCTAGATTAAATTAGGCTTTAGGCTCCTAAATCGGTGTATGTTTTAGTAATTTATTTTTTTAATATTTCTAAAACCCAAAAGGGGATTGGTGAACCCTAAAATGTTAAAAATTGTTAAACTAGACTTGATTTTATTTAATTTCTTAATATTTCTAAAACCCAAAAGCGGAGTAATGAACCCTAAAAATTAAAAATTGTTAAATTGGGGCGCACACTTGAATTTTAAAAAATTAATTTAAAATGTAAACACTTCTTAGAAAAAAAATTGAGCTTAAAAACATAACATTATCTAACATTTTGGGGAAAAAAATTTAAAATAAAAGATAGAAAAACGCTAACATATGTAGCGTTTAGGTAATATTTTGTTAAAAACAAGGTTTTAAGTTACGTTATTCAACTTTGAAAATTTAAAAAAGAAAAAAAAACGAAAGTAGAAGCTCCGTTTTGCATTCCACTAAACATGGTCTCAAGTAACTTTTTTTACTATTAAAAAATTAAAAAAAAATGAATAACGCAACAGGCATTAACGTTTTAGTTAAAACAAGTAACTGCACCCGAAATTCCGTTTTGAAGTGACATTTGGGGCCATATTTTTAGGAAGTGACAATGAGAGCCATTTGTCTCAAAATAATGACATTTGGGGCCTTTTTTCAATTTCGAGTTACTTCTACGTGTAGCATGCTTAAATTCCATGGACTCTTTTGTGGTATTTGATTAATTAAAATTGATTCGACTTGCTCAATTATATTCATGTAAGTTTTCAAAAGTTCAAATTTTTATACTTCAAGATCAATTCAAACAAAACATATATTTTTGATATGAGATCCGACAATCGATTTGCAAAAGTTAAAGGCATATGTGATCTTGCCAAAATTTTAGTTGAAATAAGGAAGAATGCATTGTATACTCTAGTTTATTTGTTATTGAAATTGGCCTTGATTTTCCCGTTGCAACGGCCTCGGTTGAATAAGTATTTTCGGCTATGAACTTGGTGAAGACTAGACTATGTAATCGCTTGAGGGATTATATTTTAAATGATTATTTAGTTACTTGTATTGTGAGAAATTTTTTTGATAGCATTGATAACAAGAAAATTATTCAAGACTATTAAAATATGAAGTCTGGTAGAGAACAATTATGAATATAAAAATATAATATGACAAGATTTTTGGTTCTTAATTTTTGTCCCCGCTTACTTAAATTACTGGCTTCGTCCCTCGGTATAAACTTGAAAATACTATGTGAATTCAAGCTTAAAAATATAGTCATCCATGTAAAAATTCACCAATTTTTTTTATTTAATTCGAGAATAATCTGATACCAAGGTTTGAGTTTGCCAATTCAATCATTTTTTATATAACTTAGCTGGTGGTGAATCAAACTATGATACCATGAACCCCAGTGTAATTAATTAACAATAGTGTGAAGGTGATGACATATCTCAGATAGTTAAACTTATCTTTTATCATACCTAGTTTTGGATTTGAAGATCTCAGAACGAGATTCACTGAGCGGCACGATCACACCGGTGATACGGGTGATTCTACAACCTAGAGTGCGGGAAAAATTTCTCATGTCCCCACAAATCAAACCTCGAATATTTTGGTCAATAACTAGCCCCCTACCAATTTTATTTTTTTTGTCAAATCTAAAGCAGATTTCATTAATGACATTCAATGAGGACAAACCCCTATGCAACCAGATAGAAAAACAAATAGAGCTAAATAATTAGTCATTTTGTTTTCGGATTGCTTAACAAACTGAAAAAAATATTCTGAAGATTAAAAATGAAGGTAATGATTTCGCGGACAATCCAGCACGCATCTCCCCCGAAAAAAACAGTAGCTTCACAATTGACCATCACTATAATAATACCCTATATTTTATTTGTTACATTGTTGGTGCAATAATTTAGTAAATATTTGATTAATTATTTTTAGAATTCAAAATTATGGAGAATGTTTTATTTAGATAATGGGTTGTTAAAAATTTGAATTTGTAAGCTATCTTTTAGTTGTTTAAAATTTAAAGTCAAACTAATGCTATGTAATCAGTAAAAAATTAAGATATGATAAGATATTTTTAAACAACTAATGGGGAGACGATGTGGAAAAATGTGGAGAAAATTATGGACAACGGTTTCATAATTAGTTAGAGTTGCTTATTATATAAACAGCATGTTAGTGCTATCACACAAAATTTATCTCAGAGCAACTCAAACCCAACAGAAATGAAAACTATTAATAGTAGAATTATATAACTTACTAGCAAGAGAAGAGGTGGTGCATAGGAAAGAAAGTTTTGGCCTACAACTCGGACAAGGTCATAAAAGAACTAACCGTTAAGTAATGGGTTGTCAAATGATTTAGAGGAGGAGAAAGAGATTCACAAGGAAGCTAGGTTAAGCCTTACCAAAAGTTTCAAAGAAGTTTACACCTTGTGGAGGTTTAGTTAAAAATTTAATCACCACATAATTTAATGACTATTATTTATGTTGTAAACTAATATTAGTCATTTTAATTTTCAGGTTTATAAATATTTGTACACAATTTTTTACATACTTATATGAGGCTCTAAATTCAGGTAAGTTTTATCAAATTATTATATTATTTGTTTATGTGTTTATATATTGTGTTAGGTTATTGTTTAATGCATGTTTAATTGATTTAATTGATTAATTGTTATTTGTACTGGCTACAAGATGTTTAATTAGTAGTAATCTAATTTGTCATGTTCCCTGTTATTTTTGTTTTTAATTTTTATGTAATTAACTTGGTTTAAGAAATTATATGATTCTCAGGTTTTTACATTTTATTAATTGGGTGATATGATATATTTTAATATTGTTAGTGTGGCTAGTTTTGTTAATTATTATTTACTAGATATGTGTATGAGTTGTTTACAACAATTATCATGTTATATTGTGCTAGTAATTAATATGTAAAAATATTTGTAAAATAAAATCTATTTTCACAAGTTTTAGTTTATTATGGTTTATTAAAATTGACAAAATATGTATTTGTGGGAATAATGATATATAAAGTATTTTATTTTAAAGGACATATGTAGTCAAAATATTATTTAAATTTAAGTTAAGTAATTAATAATTGATTGTTTGTTTATCTAAAATCATAAATTGTTTACATTTGTTAATCATATTATGTTATTATGTATTCCTCATAACATATTTGTTACTTTAGTCTCATTATTTTTTTAACCAATATGTTATTAATTATAGTATCTAATACTTGGGCATAATAATTTAAAATTTGTAAGTAATGTTGTAGTATTAATGTGTAGAAGTAAATTTGATAATCTTGTAAGTATGATAAACAGATAGCATGTTATATTTATTTTTATCATTTTCTTAAATTATTGTTATAATTTAATATGTTAAATAAATGTATAATTTAAGTTTGTCTACTTTTATAAAGTTATATACTTAAAGATTTCTATATTACTTTTATAAATTAATAAAATATCTTTTATATTTTATGAACCAGCTTGTATATTATTGAGATTATTTGTTAGTTAAATGTTTATACTATAGCATGAGATAGTGATCATCTGTATTAATTGTGGTAACTATATAAAAATAATATAATTTTGTTAGCTTACTTTTTGGGTGGCGTTTATAAGTTATATTTGTGTTGATATTATAGATTAGTGTGGAGGTTGATTTAGAGCTAGGGAGTGATTTAATATTTTAGACTCATTCGAGGTACGTACGAGTATCCTCCATTTCTCTCCATTTCAAATATATTTTCTTCCTCTGTACTTATTGTCCTATCATATTTATCTTATCATATTTTATTTTGTTAAGCTGTACATCGTGTATATGTACACTTGTTAATTTTTGCTCAGCCATCATTGATCCATGTTGTTGCTTAACCACTTTTGTTCTATGTTGCCTATCACTATACTTGATTTGTCGCATGCAACTTTTATTTTCAATATTATTGGCAACACTTTATAATTATTTGTTATGGGCTCTTAAACTTATCTGTTTGGGTAAATCACCGACGAGACACATGGAGTTTTTGCAGTCTTTGGTGCTCTAGACACTAACTCGTATCAGTGCTCTGAGTATACGAATATGTCTCTGGGGTATGACACATGATTAAGATCATGATCATTTTTTTTGTTTGGGAAATATTTTATACATTTCATTTTGCCTTCTTGTGGATAAACGGAGAAGGAACTGTTTGCACTGTGCTTTGCTTGGTGTTTACTAGCGAGCGGAGGTTTTATAAGATGTCATTATTAGTACCCACCTTACTTGTTCTCAGCCATTTCTTTGATTTTGTTTGGATTAGTTTGTTCCTTGATTCTTAATAATTACTGTCATATTACTCATCTTCTTGGCTAATTGTTAAAATCAAATATATTCTTTTGCTTTATCTTTTAATGATATATTCGTACTGGGCATTTGGCTCACTCGTATTTATTTCTTTTCACAGGTAGTCGGGGGTAAAGCGGGGGTGTGATGAGTGCTGCCCAGATTTTAGCTTGTTTATCTAGTTGAAAATAAAGTCAAGGACATGTTTTATTCCATATTATTTTGGATCTTGTTAGAGAACTTTATTTTGGATTTTTTAAACTTTTGTTAGCTTAATAAATTATATTTAGCATATTTTTACTTCCATTAATAAAGAAGGCTTAGCTTGTGTAGCCTCTACTAGTTTAAGTGGGGTATTACAACGTTGGTATCAAAGCATAGGTTATAGTTTCTTTAGACTGTCCTTTAGGATTTGACCTATGAGTTTTGGGTTGACTTCATACAGGTAGATTTAAGATTTTGGATATGATTTTGTGATATATGTCTTTGTGCACTCATAAAATTTTGTGTAGGACGGCAAGAGGTAGCAGTGGTCGAAATACTGGGGGGATGATAATCAGCAGATTGTTATAGATAGGTGTACTTTTATGGAGATGTTGCGGGAAGTTCAGCATGGGCAGAATCCCACTGCTAACGGGCAAGATCGAGATGGTCAAACTATGTTTGATCATTTTATGAAGCAAAGACCCAATTATTTAGGGTCTTGAAGTGTTCAGATGTGGAAAAGGCACGATTTTCTACTTATCGTCTTGAGGGGGATGCTAATACTTGGTGGAAGTCTATGGTAGCCTCGCATGCACCTGGCTATGAAAATACTCTTACTTGGCATGTATTCAAAACTCAGTTTGACCAGAGGTACTTTCCAACCAGCATACGTGAGGAATATGTAAGGGAGTATCAGAGTATTATTCTGAGAGATGATGAGTCGGTAGCAGACTTTCAATTCAGATTTCAGAGGTTAGCTGGTTATGCGAGATATGTGGATGGGTCAGAAGTGGATAAAATCCTGAAGTTTATGTGGGCATTGAAGAATTCCATCCATAACCATATTATCACTAACCGCTACACATACATGGATACCTTGGTTGATAGTGCCAGAGATCAAGAGCTTCATTAGGCTGACTTTCTCAAGAAACGAGACATGCAAAATTGAAAAGAAAAAGGGAAGATGAATTTTCTGATCATCGACATGGATTTGAGATAAATGGTGGGTCTTCAGGTGGATTCAAATCAAATGATCAGAGGTATAATACTCGTAATTTTCAGCAAAAGAATGGAAATCAAGGAAATGAGCAAAAGAGGTCTTTCAACCAAACTGGAAATAAGGAAGCATCTAAGTGTGAGCATTATGAAAAGATGCATGGAGGAAGCACTTGCTATTGGGCTACTAGAGCATGCTTCAATTATGAAAAGAAGGGTCACACTATTCGAGACCGTTAGATGCCACCAAAGAAGCCTTGGGATCGTAGAGGTCAGGGAGAGAAAAGCATCCAGAAGACTTCCGGTCGTGTGTTTTTTGTCACTGCAAAAGATGCTGCAAGTACTCCAAGTACCATTTCAGGATCACTTTCTGTCAGTCATGAAAATGCTATAGTCTTATTTGATACTGGAGCTACACATTCATTTGTCTCTACATCTTATGCTAAAAACTTAGACATTGCATCCACTGCACTTATATCGGATTTTTCTGTTGGCACTCCTATAGGTGTAACTATACTTGGGAATTCTCAGTATCTTGATTGTGTAGTTAGAGTAGACGATAGAGAACTACTTATAGATCTCTTACCTATTCAGATGAGGGACTTTGATATCATACTAGGGATGGATTGGCTGGAGCGACACAAATCTACAATTGATTGTCCAGGAAAAAGAATAATTTTTGGCGACTCCAATTCGCCCGAGTTCATGTTTCAAGGTTCTAAGCCTAGTGGTTGTGGAAAATTCATTTCGGCCATCAAGGCTAAGAAGATGGTTGCTCATGGATCTGAAGGATTTTTGGCTCATGTGATTGACACGTCCAAGGTGCAGCCAGAGTTTGAAGATGTTCTTGTTGTTCATGAGTTTTCAGATGTATTTCCCAAAGATTTGGAGGGTCTTCCGCCCGAAAGAGAAATAGAATTTTCTATCGATTTGTTACCAGATGCACAACCTATTTCCAAGGCACCTAATAGAATGGCTTCGTTAGAGGTACAAGAGCTGGAGGAGTTACTTGATAAGGGTTTTATTAGACGCAGTATTTCGCCTTGGGGAGCACCAGTTCTATTTGTGAATAAGAAGGATGGTTCGATGAGACTCTGTATTGATTATTGAGAGTTGAACTGAATCATGGTGAAGAATTAGATTTCCATTACCGAGGATCGATAACTTATTTGATCAGCTTCATGGAGCAAAATATTTTTCGAAGATTGATCTACGGTCAGGTTACCATCAACTAAGAGTGAAGGCAAGTGATATTCCGAAGAAAATATTCAGGACTCATTACGGACACGAGTTTCTTGTTATGTCATTTGGATTGACAAATGCACCTGCAGTTTTCATGGACCTAATGAACAGGGTATTCAAGGATTTTACGGAGAAGTTTGTGATTGTGTTTATTGATGATATATTGGTGTATTCATAGTCAATGGAGGAACATGAGGAGCATCTTCGAGTTGTGTTGGAAACACTACGGAATAACAAATTGTATGCAAAATACAAGAAGTGTGAATTTTGGCTTGATCAAGTTGCATTTTTGGGACATATTATATCAGCGAATGGTATCAAGGTGGATCCAACCAAGGTTGAGGATATTACCAATTGGCCAAGACCTAGCACTGTGACGGAAGTGAGGAGTTTCTTGGGACTCGCGGGCTACTATCGTCGATTTGTAGAAGGTTTTTCGATAATTGCGATGCCACTGACATAGTTGACTCGAAAAAGCAACAAGTTAATATGGACCGATGAGTGTGAGACTAGTTTTCAAGAATTGAAGAAGAGACTTGTGACATCACCAGTATTGACACTACTATCAGGATTGGGAGGCTATGTGATTTATAGCGATGCTTCGAAGAAGGGACTTGGCTGTGTATTGATGCAACATGGAAATGTAATTGCCTATGCTTCAAGACAATTAAAGACTCGCGAGGTGAATTATCCGACACATGACTTAGAGCTTGCAGCCGTTATTTTTGTATTGAAGATATGGAGACACTATTTATATGGTAATAAGTGTGAGATCTTTACTGACCACAAGAGTTTGAAGTAAATCTTCACGCAGAAAGAGCTTAATATGAGGCAAAGACGGTGGATTGAATTATTGAAAGACTATGATGTGAGCATTCAGTATCATCCCCGAAAGGCTAATAAGGTTGCAGAATCTTTAAGCAGCAAGAATTTTGGGAATTTGGCCGCGTTGGTGACACAACAACCTCCTCTTCAACATGAGATTGAGAAATTTGGTTTGGAGTTTTATCATCGGGATACAGTTGGTATGGTAGCAAGTTTGCATGTCAAGCCTAGTCTTATCACTAAGATTAAGGCAGCTCATGATGGAGATGGAGAATTGTGGTCTTTTGTCCAGAATATTGATCCTAAAAAGCAACCAGGATTTCATTTTGATGATCATGGCATTCCATCGATGTATAATCGTCTATGTGTGCCTGCTAACAAGGACCTCAGGGAGGAATTGATGGAAGAGGCTCATAGATCACCGTTTTCTATTCATTCAGGTGAGACAAAGATGTATCGAGATTTAAAGGAATACTTTTGGTGGAGTGGCATGAAACGGGATATTGTCGATTTTGTTTCGAAGTGTTTGACTTGTCAACAGGTAAACATTGAGCACCAGAGGCCAACCATTGGAGTTACCTACTTGGAAGTGGGAGAATATTTGCATGGATTTTATCATAGGACTACCTAAGACTTTTAAGAAACATGATGCGATATGGGTGATTGTAGATAGACTCACTAAATCTGCTCACTTTTTGGCAATCCATGAGAACATGAACTTGGAGAGCTTAGAGCTATTATACAGGAATGGGATTGTTAGACTACACGGGATTCCAGTTTCGATCGTGTCCGACAGAGATCCCAGATTCACTTCAAGATTTTGGAAAGGATTTAAAAAGGCATGGGGCACCAAGTTGAACTATAGCACAGCTTTTCATCCACAGTCGGATGGGCAGTCAGAGAGGACAATTCAGACCTTGGAGGACTTGTTGTGAGCATGTGCATTAGAGTGGTATGGAAATTTGGATGACTATTTGCCTTTGGTTGAATTTGCTTATAATAACAGTTGGCAGAGCAGCATTGGTATGGCTTCTTTTGAGGCACTCTATGGGCGCAAGTGCAGACGACCTATTTGTTGGAATGAAGTAGGAGAGAAGCTTTTAGAGGGTTCCGGTCTAGTCCAAGTCACTACAGATAAGGTAGCAGTTGCTCGAGAAAGACTTGAACAAGCTTGATCTAGACAGAAGAGTTATGCTGATAAGGGTAGACGAGAATATGAATTTAAAGCAGGAGACAGGGTTTTCCTTAAGGTATCTCCTCAGAGAGACATTCAGCGATTTGGTTAGAAGGGTAAGCTAAGTCCGAGGTATATAAGACCTTTTGAGATTCGTGACAGGGTTGGCACTGTGGCATATAGAGTCGCTTTACTACCACAATTGTCATGGGTGCACAATGTGTTTCATGCATCAGTTCTGAGGAAGTATGTATATCATCCTAATCATGTTGTTCAGTATCCCTTAGATGCATTTCGTGAAGATTTATCTTGTGAAGAAGAAGCTGAAGCTACATTGGCGAGGGAGGGGAGAGTGTTGCGCAAGAAAACGATCTCTTTTATTAAAGTTTTATGAAAAAATCATGATGTTCGAGAAGCTACTTGGGAAACTGAGGATTCAGTTCGCGCAAGATATCCGTACCACTTCGAATCAGATACTTCACTAGAATTTTGAGGACAAAATTATTTTAAGGAGGGAAGAATATAATACCCCATATTTTATTTGTTACATTGTTGGTGTAATAAACTAGTAAATATATGATTAATTATTTTTAGAATTCAAAATTATGGAGAATGTTTTATTTAGATAATTTGTTGTTTATAATTTGAATTTGTAAGCTATCTTTTTGTTGTTTAAAATTTGAAGTCAAACTACGAAGTACGTGATAAGATATTTTTAAACAGCTAATGGGGAGATGATGTGGAAAAATGTGGAGAAAATTATGGACAACAGTTTCATAATTTGTTAGACCTGTTTATCATATAAACAGAGTCACCCTGTTAGTGCTATCAAACAAAATTTATCTCAGAGCGACAGCTGAAAGCCAACAGAAATGAAAACTATTATTAGTAGAATTATATAACTTACTAGCAAGAGAAGAGGTGGTGCATAGGAAAGAAAGTTTTGGCGTACAACTCCGACAAGGTCAGAAAAGAACTAACTGGTTGGAGTGTCACGGTTAAGTACTGGGTTGTCAAAGATTTAGAGGAGGAGAAAGAGATTCACAAGGAAGCTAGGTTAAGCCTTACCAAAAGTTTCAAAGAAGTTTACAGCTTGTGGAGGTTTAGTTAAAAATTTAATCACCACATAATTTAATGACTATTATTTATGTTGTATACTAATATTAGTCATTTTTATTTTCAGGTTTATAAATATTTGTACACAATTTTTTACATACTTATATGAGGCTCTAAATTCAGGTAAGTTTTATCAAATTATTATATTATTTGTTTATGTGTTTATATATTGTGTTAGGTTATTGTTTAATGCATGTTTAATTGATTTAATTGATTAATTGTTATTTGTACTCGCTACAAGATGTTTAATTAGTAGTAATCTAATTAGTCATGTTCCCTGTTGTTTTTGTTTTTAATTTTTATGTCATTAACTTGGTTTAAGAAATTATATGATTCTCACGTTTTTACATTTTATTAATTAGGTGATATGGTATATTTTAATATTGTTAGTGTGGCTAGTTTTGTTAATTATTATTTACTAGTTATGTGTATGGGTTGTTTACAATAATTATCATGTTATATTGTGCTAGTAATTAATATGTAAAAATATTTGTAAAATAAAATCTATTTTCACAAGTTTAATTTATTAAGATTTATTAAAATTGACAAAATATGTATTTGTGGGACTAATGATATATAAAGTATTTTATTTTAAAGGACATATGTAGTCAAAATATTATGTAAATTAAGTTAAGTAATTAATAATTGATTGTTTATTTATCTAAAATCATAAATTATTTACATTTGTTAATCATATTATGTTATTATGTATTCCTCATAACATATTTGTTACTTTAGTCTCATTATTTTTTTAACCAATATGTTATTAATTATAGTATCTAATACTTGGGCATAATAATTTAAAATTTGTAAGTAATGTTGTAGTATTAATGTGTAGAAGTAAATTTGATAATATTGTCAGTATGATAAACAGAGAGCATGTTATATTTATTTTTATCATTTTCTTAAATTGTTGTTATAATTTATTATGTTAAATAAATGTATAATTTAAGTTTGTCTACTTTTATAAAGTTCTATACTTAAAGATTTCTATATTACTTTTATAAATTAATAAAATATCTTTTATATTTTATGAACCAGCTTGTATATTATTCAAATTATTTGTTAGTTAAATGTTTATACTATAGCATGAGATAGCGATCATCTCTATTAATTCTGGTAACTGTATAAAAATAATATAATTTTGTTAGCTTACTTTTTGGGTGGCGTTTATAAGTTATATTTGTGTTGATATTATAGATTAGTTTGGAGGTTGATTTAGAGCTAGGGAGTGATTTAATATTTTAGACTCATTCCAGGTACGAGTATGCTCCATTTCTCTCCATTTCAAATATATTTTCTTCCTCTGTACTTATTGTCGTATCATATTTATCTTATCATATTTTATTTTGTTAAGTTGTACATCTTGTATATGTACACTTGTTAATTTTTGCTCAGCCATCTTTGATCCATGTTGTTGCTTAACCACTTTTGTTCTATGTTGCCTATCAGTATACTTGGTTTGTCATATGCAACTTTTATTTTCAATATTATTGGCAACACTTTGTAATTATTTATTATGGGCTCTTAAACTTATCTGTTTGGGTAAATCACCGACGAGACACATGGAGTTTTTGCAGTCTTTGGTGCTCTCGACACTAACTCGTATCATTGTTGTGAGTATATGAATATGTCTATGGGGTATGACACATGATTAAGATCATGATCATTTTATTTGTTTGGGAAATATTTTATACATTTCATTTTGTCCTTCTTGTGGATAACTGGAGAAGGAACTATTTGCACTGTGCTTTGCTTGGTGTTTACTAGCGAGCAGAGGTTTTATAAGATGCCCTTATTAGTACCCACCTTACTTGTTCTCAGCCATTTCTTTTAGACCTGGCCTAATATCAAATGCAAAATCAAACATCAAATCCACATCCGGAACCTGTCGAGGATACCTCCTCAGGAGCTGCACAAAACCCCAAACATTGAAAAGGGACCTGCTTTGAACGCATCCATAGGAGGAATCAACATAGAGTCTTCCCTCAATTATCACAACACGAAATGCAGCAAACCATATAAAATAATAAGTAACCATATAAATATAATGATAAAAGTGGTAGAAGGCAGAAAAAGGCAGAAAATAAACATATAGTGTTGATACAGAAAAGGGGAAGGGGAAGAGGGGGTATTACGTTCCTGAAAATGCAGCAGTATGTGTCCTACTTTCTAAAAAATGAGTCATCTGATCTTTGTCAGTAGCTGCAAGATCACATGTAACAGTTTTTGATCCTTCGGATGCTACTTTTGATCGATAGTCACTACAAAAAAATATCAATAGACATCGGTTTTTGACTGTTGTGAAAGATGCAAAAAACCGATGTCTATGTGGGTGTAGTAAAAGGTCCCTGTTTTTCACATCGGTTCGGGACCGATGTGAAAAATAACATTATACATCGTTTCAAGATAAATAACCAATATATTAGATACATTAAGACATCAATTAGTAATCGATGTGAAAAATAGGAAATGATATCAATTGTGCCTATATAACAACGCTTTCATAAATTGAAACGATATAATAGCGTAATAAGACATCAGTCATTAACTGATATTTGTGGTTACATACTTACCTATTATATATATTACATATATATATATATATATATTAAAATACCAAAAACTAAAATAAGCAAAATTAATCACATCTAAATAACCACAACTTTCATTATTATTATCAATCTAATGCAAAGTATTCCAATATACATCATTGACAAAATCAAAAACATAATTCTCAAATCTAAACATTATAAAGTCAAAATGAAATTTTTAAATATCAATATTGATTTTTTATTATTAGTTTTAAGTTAAAATTTATATTTGAAGTTAGAATGAAAAAAAAGAGTATCAAAACACTGTATTTATCCTCGATCCCATCAGTCGTGAATTGCATAATAATGGCATCCAGTTCACATGGAAATCCAATAGGATACAACATGGATAAATCCACATCGCAGTATTAGATTTTTTTATTCATACCTGACAATCCGTATTTTTAATATATGTTGAACAAAGGAATCACAGATTTGACAAAAATTAGCATATGTCATGTGATTTGGCACCCCAATCAATGATCTACAAGTTGATTTTTTTTCTGTATTAGTTGATGAATCTCGAGATATTGTGCTGAAGGAGCAAATGGCAATTGTATTGCGTTACGTGACTTCAAAATGATGTGTAATTGGGCAATTTCTTGGTATTGTACACGTACGTGATACAACTTCTTTATCACTTAAGTTGATAATGGAAGGACTTTTATCCAAGTATGGTTTTAGCATATCAAAGTGTGCGGGGATAAGGTTACAATGGAGCTAGTAATATGCGGGGTGAGTTTAATGGCCTAAAAGCTTTAATCTTAAAAGAAAATCCTTCCGCTTATTATGTCCATTACTTTGCTCATCAACTATAACCGGTCTTAGTTGTCGTAGCAAAAAATCATCCTCGTGTTGCTTTGTTGTCCAATGTGGTTTCCAACTTATCAAATATTGTGGGAGCTTCATGCAAGAAAAGAGATCTTCGTGAGTGTGATATTCGTGATTTTAGATAATAATAATAATAATAATAATAATAAAAGAGTAAAGAGTGAGCGTGAGTTGACAGTCATAAACAAAAGGTAATTGTCCTCTCCAACTTATATTAATTGGTGTTGTATTTATGTGTATAATAATATGTTTGGTTAGGTGTATTATCATAACTACTGTGTTTGTGTTTATGTTTGTGTTTGTGTTTGTTTGTGTATCCCTGCTTAAAGCCTAAGTCATGGACGTACTATGTGTATGTTAGTTCAAGGCCAATTATTTTAATTATTAATTTTTAATAAGATTTGATATTTTGTAACATACATCTTAATTATGAAATTTGTTTGCTATTTTTCTATTATTGTATTCAATTCAGACTCTAGCCATGCTTTGCTTTAAAAGGGTCTCATATATATAGGGTTGTTAATAATATTTATAAATCAGCGGGTTAAATTGTGTGTGTGTATATATATATTTCGATCATGATTTTTTTTATTGCTATTAATTAGGATAGAATATGTATGCTTGTAACATGACCGGAGATAAATTATTAATTTGTTGTCCATTATTTTATATTAAGTATTTTGCGTGGAAGAAGTCCCTGACTAATAATATATTTTTGTTATCATGATTAATTATAATATTAATTTATATGTATAAGTATAATAATATAAGTAATTAAGTCGAACAATGGTACGTTATTATTAAAAGTTAGTTAAGTTAGTAGTTAATGTCCTCCTTGAACTTGATGCATGCGCTAGTTTGATCACTTGAGTCATGGTGACTTTTTTTCATTTGATATTCATTTGAATATATTAGTTTAATAATAATAACTTGGAATTTTCCATATTCGTGGCAATAAATTATTTATGTTATTATATTAGATATCCTCACTTATAATTGAATGTGCTATTAATTTCTTTACTACACAGTCGGGGAAACTAGTTGTTAATTTAATACTGATATCATATTAACATAAATGGTGCATGCATGATTACTAGATTTTACATGTGTAATGGTTAGTTTATTCTTTTATTATTATAATGACTTTCTGGCATGACAGTAAACTAGAATATAAATGTGGTCAAATTGGTTAGTTAACATGTATTAAAAACCGAGGCTAGTAACAGGATTAATTAGTATAAGTAGTAATAATTAATAAATAATTACATATGAATATAATGTATATTAACTTCAAATTATTATTTTGTATTTAGATCGTGGGCTCGGAATTTAGCGATTTCGTTATGGATTTTGTTAGTATTTTAGTTGCGATATTCGAGGTACGGATTATGTCCCCTTTTTATTCAGCGTTACTCCTCTTAACATTTATAAATATTTGATTTGTTCAGTTCTACTGTATCCTGCTCATTCAATATTTGATTTGACTTTTTCTAACTTCCGAAAATTATTTTAAAATTGATTTAGGAATTTTAAATATCAGTTTATGTGGTTTTCAAAAATTATCTATGACACCCTTTGGTTTGAAAATCTAAATTATTTGTTTCAAGTGATTTAAAATTTTGTGAGAATATTTTTATTTGACCCTTAGAGAAATATAGGGTATACCTAGTTAACCAGCTGTAGGGGTTCTACAGCCATGTCATTGCGGCACCAGTGACCTGACACCTCCGTGACAGTGTGATTGGTCACGGCGTATCCTTATGTTAGCTCTTGGGAGGAGCTTTTGCGCATTTGATATTTGTTTCAAGATACGTGGGTGCACCCAGAGTTTGATTTGTGATTTGATTTATGGTGACGTTGTATATGTCGTACACGTTATCCATTCTGTTGCACACATTAGGTAACTTATGATGTGTGAAATATCATAACCCCTCGTTGTTTCAGCCATTCTTTCTTTTAAAATTATTGTTTAATTATAAATTGTGAAATCTTTATTACTGATTTTTGTTTTATAAATTGTATTCCAAATCTGTACTGGGCGTTTGGCTCATGTCGTATTATATTTCTGGCAGGTTCTTAGGGGGATCTGGGACATTGTGTGAAGAACTACCCCATTTATCGATTAGGATTTCAGACTTTATCATTATCTAGACTTGATAATTTAATTAAAGATTTCTACATTTATATTACTGATTTAGACAGTTTGGAGATTTGATATTATTTTGGAGATTTTAGACGGTTTAAATTACGTTTAGAAATATATTAGTACTCTGTTTGCAGGTTTATGGATTTTAAGTAATATCTTCTTTTATTATTAAAAAGGGGGTGTTATAGTGAGTCATAATATAATATAGTAATTGAAGCAATACAAAATGGAGACATTCAAAGTGGTACGGGTTTCCATCAAGAAACTTCTCTTCAACGACTCGGTGATACACGATGGAGTTCCCATTATGCTTCACTAATAAGTTTAATCACTATGTTATCTTCCGTCATTAATGTGCTTGATGTTATTTTGGTCGATGGGGCTAACCCGGAACAAAAAGGTAAAGCTTGTGCCTTACTTGCTTTGATACAATCATTTGAGTTTGTTTTCAACTTACATTTGATAAAGAGATTATTGACAATAACGGATGATTTGTCACAAGCATTACAAAGAAAATGTCAAGATATCATTAATGCAATATGTTTGGTTAACATTTCTAAACAACAATTCCAAGAAATGAGAGACAATGGATGGGAATCTTTGCTTGTTACATTATCTTCTTTTTATGAAAAAAATTAATATTAATGTCCCAAATATGTTTATGGATGTCGGAATGTCAAGAAGAAATTCTCAAAATATATCAAACTTGCATCATTATCAAGTTGAGTACTTTTATACCATTGTTGATATGCAACTTTAAGAGCTAAACATTCGCTTTACGGAGACAAATTCTGAGGGGTGTTGGCCCAAAATGTCACAATTTGAGATAGAATGGCCTTCAATGTCACTTTCTAAAAAGATGGCCCCAATTGTCAGTGCCAAACGGGATCTTGGTTTATGTTTTTCTAAAATTACAAAAATGCAGATGCGTTTTGCGTTTTTATTATTTTTTTAAATTTTTAAAATTGAAAACGCTATCTCATCTCATGTTTAAATGTTTTGAAAAGGTTACTTGAGATTAGGTTTTTAGTTTTTTCTTTTTTTCTTTTACGTAAAACAGATTCTCATGTTTGGTTTTTGAAGTGAAATGTCATTTGTACTCACGTTTGCTTTCTTTTTTTATACCAAAAATTCTAAATAGTGTTATGTTTTCAAGCTTAACACGTTATTCTAAGAGATATTTTATTCATATCTATAAATAGTATAATATTTTTAAAACCCAAATTCAGAATTATTTAACCCTAAAATATTTAAAATGATTAATAATTATAGTTTGGTTCGTATGGATTCTAGATTAAATTAGGCTTTAGGCTCCTAAATCGGTGTATGTTTTAGTAATTTATTTTTTTAATATTTCTAAAACCCAAAAGGGGATTGGTGAACCCTAAAATGTTAAAAATTGTTAAACTAGACTTGATTTTATTTACTTTCTTAATATTTCTAAAACCCAAAAGCGGAGTAATGACCCCTAAAAATTAAAAATTGTTAAATTGGGGCGCACACTTGAATTTTAAAAAATTAATTTAAAATGTAAACACTTCTTAGAAAAAAAATTAAGCTTGAAAACATAACATTATCTAACATTTTGGGGAAAAATTTTAAAATAAAAGATAGAAAAACGCTAACCTATGTAGTGTTTAGGTAATATTTTGTTAAAAATAAGGTTTTAAGTTACGTTATTCAACTTTGAAAATTAAAAAAAGAAAAAAAAACGAAAGTAACTTTTTTTACATTCCACTAAACATGGTCTCAAGTAACTTTTTTTACTATTAAAAAATTAAAAAAAAATGAATAACGCAACAGGCATTAACGTTTTAGTTAAAACAAGTAACTGCACCCGAAATTCCGTTTTGAAGTGACATTTGGGGCCATATTTTTAGGAAGTGACAATGAGAGCCATTTGTCTCAAAATAATGACATTTGGGGCCTTTTTTCAATTCCGAGTTACTTCTATGTGTAGCATGATTAAATTCCATGGACTCTTTTGTGGTATTTTATTAGTTAAAATTGATTCGACTTGCTCAATTATATTCATGTAAGTTTTCAAAAGTTCAAATTTTTATACTTCAAGATCAATTCAAACAAAACATATATTTTTGACATGAGATCCGACAATCGATTTGCAAAAGTTAAAGGCATCCGTGATCTTGCCAAAATTTTAGTTGAAATAAGGAAGAATGCATTGTATACTCTAGTTTATTTGTTATTGAAATTGGCCTTGATTTTCCCGTTGCAACGGCCTCGGTTGAATAAGTATTTTCGGCTATGAACTTGGTGAAGACTAGACTATGTAATCGCTTGAGGGATTATATTTTAAATGATTATTTAGTTACTTGTATTGTGAGAAATTTTTTTGATAGCATTGATAACAAGAAAATTATTCAAGACTATTAAAATATGAAGTCTGGTAGAGAACAATTATGAATATAAAAATATAATATGACAAGATTTTTGGTTCTTAATTTTTGTCCCCGCTTACTTAAATTACTGGCTCCATCCCTCGGTACAAACTTGAAAATACTATGTGAATTCAAGCTTAAAAATATAGTCATCCATGTAAAAATTCACCAATTTTTTTTATTTAATTCGAGAATAATCTGATACCAAGGTTTGAGTTTGCCAATTCAATCATTTTTTATATAACTTAGCTGGTGGTGAATCAAACTAAGATACCATGAACCCCAGTGTAATTAATTAACAATAGTGTGAAGGTGATGAGATATCTAGTTAAACTTATCTTTTATCATACCTAGTTTTGGATTTGAAGATCTCAGAACCAGATTCACTGAGCGGCACGATCACACCGGTGATACCGGTGATTCTACAACCTAGAGTGCGGGAAAAATTTCTCATGTCCCCACAAATCAAACCTCGAATATTTTGGTCAATAACTAGCCCCCTACCAACTTTATTTTTTTGTCAAATCTAAAGCAGATTTCATTAATGACATTCAATGAGAACAAACCCCTATGCAACCACATTGAAAATAAATAGAGCTAAATAATTAGTCATTTTGTTTTCGGATTGCTTAACAAACTGAAAATAAATATTCTGAAGATTAAAAATGAAGGTAATGATTTCGCGGACAATCCAGCACGCATCTCCCCCGAAAAAAATAGTAGCTTCACAATTGACCATCACTATAATAATACCCCATATTTTATTTGTTACATTGTTGGTGCAATAATTTAGTAAATATTTGATTAATTATTTTTAGAATTCAAAATTATGGAGAATATTTTATTTAGATAATGGGTTGTTAAAAATTTGAATTTGTAAGCTATCTTTTAGTTGTTTAAAATTTAAAGTCAAACTAATGCTATGGAATCAGTAAAAAATTAAGATATGATAAGATATTTTTAAACAACTAATGGGGAGATGATGTGGAAAAATGTGGAGAAAATTATGGACAACGGTTTCATAATTTCTTAGAAGCCTGTTAGTGCTATCACACAAAATTTATCTCAGAGCGACAGCTGAAACCCAACAGAAATGAAAACTATTAATAGTAGAATTATATAACTTACTAGCAAGAGAAGAGGTGGTGCATAGGAAAGAAAGTTTTGGCCTACAGCTCGGACAAGGTCATAAAAGAACTAACCGTTAAGTAATGGGTTGTCAAATGATTTAGAGGAGGAGAAAGAGATTCACAAGGAAGCTAGGTTAAGCCTTACCAAAAGTTTCAAAGCATTTACACCTTGTGGAGGTTTAGTTAAAAATTTAATCACCACATAATTTAATGACTATTATTTATGTTGTATACTAATATTAGTCATTTTAATTTTCAGGTTTATAAATATTTGTACACAATTTTTGACATACTTATATGAGGCTCTAAATTCAGGTAAGTTTTATCAAATTATTATATTATTTGTTTATGTGTTTATATATTATGTTAGGTTATTGTTTAATGCATGTTTAATTGATTTAATTGATTAATTGTTATTTGTACTGGCTACAAGATGTTTAATTAGTAGTAATCTAATTTGTCATGTTCCCTGTTGTTTTTGTTTTTAATTTTTATGTCATTAACTTGGTTTAAGAAATTATATGATTCTCAGGTTTTTACATTTTATTAATTGGGTGATATGATATATTTTAATATTGTTAGTGTGGCTAGTTTTGTTAATTATTATTTACTAGATATGTGTATGAGTTGTTTACAATAATTATCATGTTATATTATGCTAGTAATTAATATGTAAAAATATTTGTAAAATAAAATCTATTTTCACAAGTTTTGGTTTATTAAGGTTTATTAAAATTGACAAAATATGTATTTGTGGGACTAATGATATATAAAGTATTTTATTATAAAGGACATAAGTAGTCAAAATATTATGTAAATTTAAGTTAAGTAATTAATAATTGATTGTTTGTTTATCTAAAATCATAAATTGTTTACATTTGTTAATCATATTATGTTATTATGTATTCCTCATAACATATTTGTTACTTTAGTCTCATTATTTTTTTAACCAATATGTTATTAATTATAGTATCTAATACTTGGGCATAATAATTTAAAATTTGAAAGTAATGTTGTAGTATTAATGTGTAGAAGTAAATTTGATAATCTTGTAAGTATGATAAACAGAGAGCATGTTATATTTATTTTTATCATTTTCTTAAATTGTTGTTATAATTTAATATGTTAAATAAATGTATAATTTAAGTTTGTCTACTTTTATAAAGTTATATACTTAAAGATTTCTATATTACTTTTATAAATTAATAAAATATCTTTTATATTTTATGAACCAGCTTGTATATTATTCAGATTATTTGTTAGTTAAATGTTTATACTATAGCATGAGATAGTGATCATCTCTATTAATTCTGGTAACTGTATAAAAATAATATAATTTTGTTAGCTTACTTTTTGGGTGGCGTTTATAAGTTATATTTGTGTTGATATTATAGATTAGTGTGGAGGTTGATTTAGAGCTAGGGAGTGATTTAATATTTTAGACTCATTCAGGTACGAGTATCCTCAATTTCTCTCCATTTCAAATATATTTTCTTCCTCTGTACTTATTGTCCTATCATATTTATCTTATCATATTTTATTTTGTTAAGTTGTACATCGTGTATATGTACACTTGTTAATTTTTGCTCAGCCATCTTTGATCCATGTTGTTGCTTAACCACTTTGGTTCTATGTTGCCTATCACTATACTTGATTTGTCACATGCAACTTTTATTTTCAATATTATTGGCAACATTTTATAATTATTTGTTATGGGCTCTTAAACTTATCTTTTTGGGTAAATCACATATGAGACACATGGAGTTTTTGCACTCTTTGGTGCTCTCGACACTAACTCGTATCAGTGCTGTGAGTATACGAATATGTCTCTGGGGTATCACACATGATTAAGATCATGATCATTTTGTTTGTTTGGGAAATATTTTATACATTTCATTTTGTCCTTCTTGTGGATAACCGGAGAAGGAACTGTTTGCACTGTGCTTTGCTTGGTGTTTACTAGCGAGCGGAGGTTTTATAAGATGCCCTTATTAGTACCCACCTTACTTGTTCTCATCCATTTCTTTAATTTTGTTCCATATTATTTTGGATCTTGTTAGAGAACTTTATTTTGGATCTTTTGAACTTTTGTTAGCTTAATAAATTATGTTTAGCTTGTTTTTACTTCCATTAATAAATAAAGCTTAGCTTTTGTAGCCTCTACTTGTTTAAGTGGGGTGTTACAACGTTGGTATCAGAGCTTAGGTTATAGTTTCTGTAGACTGTCCTTTAGGATTTGACGTGTGAGTTTTGGGTTGACTTCATACGGGTAGATTTATGATTTTGTGAGATATGTGTTTGTGCACTCATAAAATTTTGTGCAGGATGGCAAGAGGTAGCAGTAGTCGAAATATTGGGGGGAATGATAATCAGTAGATTGTTATGGATAGGAGTACTTTTATGGAGATGTTGCGGGAAGTTCAACGTGGGAAGAATCCCACTACTAACGGGCAAGATCGAGATGGTCAAACTATGTTCGATCGGTTTATGAAGCAAAGACCCAATTATTTTAAGGAGGCCAAGACTCCCATGGATGCTGAAGCTTGGATATATCACATGGAGAAAATTTTCATTGTCTTGGAGTATTCAGAGGTGAAAAAGGCTCAATTTTCTACATATCATCTTGAGGGGGATGCTAATACTTGGTGGAAGTCTATGGTAGCCTCGCAAGCACCTGGCTATGAAAATACTCTTAGTTGGCATATATTCAAAACTCAGTTTGGCCAGAGGTACTTTCCAGCCAGCATACGTGAGGAATATATAAGGGAGTATCAGAGTATTATTCTAAGAGATGATGAGTCGGTGGCAGACTTTCAAGTCAGATTTCAGAGGTTAGCTGGTTATGCGAGATATGTGGTTGGTCAGAAGCGGATAAAATCATGAAGTTTATGTGGGCATTAAAGAATTCCATCGGCAAACATATCATCTCTAACCGCTACACATCCATGGATACCTTGGTTGATAGTGCCAGAGATCAAGAGCTTCATCAGGTTGACTTTCTCAAGAAAAGAAAAAGGGAAGAGGAATTTTCCCATCGTCGACATGGATTTCAGAAAAATGGTGGGTCTTCAGGTGGATTCAAACCAAATAATCAAAGGTATAATACTCGGAATTTCAGCAAAAGAATGGAAATCAAGGAAATGAGCAAAAGAGGTCTTTCAACCAAACTGGAAATAAGGAAGTATCTAAGTGTGAGCATTGTGGAAAGATGCATGGAGGAAGCACTTGCTATTGGGCTACTAGAGCATGCTTCAATTATGGAAAGAAGGGTCACACTATTCAAGACTGTCAGATGCCACCAAAGAATCCTTGGGATCGTAGAGATCAGGGAGAGAAAAGCAACCAGAAGACTTCCGGTCGTGTGTTTTCCATCACTGCAAAAGATGCTGCAAGTACTCCAAGTACCATTTCAGGATCACTTTCTGTCGATACTGGAGCTACACATTCATTTATCTCTACATCTTATGTTAAACACTTAGACATTGTATCCACTGCACTTATATCGGATTTTTTTGTTGGCACTCCTATGGGTGTAACTATACTTATGAATTCTCAGTATCTTGATTGTGTAGTTAGAGTAGACGATAGAGAACTATTTGTTGATCTCTTACCTATTCAGATGAGGGACTTTGATATCATACTGGGGATGGATTGACTGGAGCGACACAAAGCTACAATTGATTGTCCAGGAAAAAGAATAATTTTTGGGGACTCCAATTCGCCCGAGTTCGTGTTTCAGGGTTCTAAGCCTAGTGGTTGTGGAAAATTCATTTCGGCCATCAAGGCTAAGAAGATGATTGCTCATGGATGTGAAGGATTTTTAGCATATGTGATTGACATATCCAAGGTGCAGCCAGAATTAGAAGATGTTCTTGTTGTTCATGAGTTTTCAGATGTATTTCCCGAAGATTTGGAGGGTCTTCAGCCCGAAAGAGTGATAAAATTTTCTATCGATTTGTTACCAGATGCACAACCTATTTCCAAGGCACCTTATAGAATGGCTCCGTTAAAGGTACAAGAGCTGAAAGAACAGCTGGAGGAGTTACTTGATAAGGGTTTTATTAGACCCAGTTTTTCACCTTGGGGAGCACCAGTTCTATTTGTGAATAAGAAGGATGGTTCGATGAAACTCTATATTGATTATCGAGAGTTGAACCGAATCACGGTGAAGAATAGATTTCCATTACCGAGGATCGATGACTTATTTGATCAGCTTTAAGGAGCAAAATACTTTTCAAAGATTGATCTACGGTCAGGTTACCATCAACTAAGAGTGAAGGCAAGTGATATTCCGAAAATAGCATTCAGGACTCGTTACAGACACGACGAGTTCTTGTTATATCTTTTGGATTAAAAAATGCACCTGCAGTTTTCATGGACCTAAGGAACAGGTTATTCAAGGATTTTATGGACAAGTTTCTGATTGTGTTTATTGATGATATATTGGTGTATTCAAAGTCAGTGGAGGTTCATGAGGAGCATCTTCGAGTTGTATTGGAAATACTAGGGAATAACAAATTGTATGCAAAATACAGGAAGTGTGAATTTTGTCTTGATCAAGTTGCATTTTTGGGATATATTGTATCAGCAGTTAGAATCAAGGTGGATCCAGCCAAGGTTGAGGCTATTACCAATTGGCCAAGACCTAGCACTGCAACAGAAGTGAGGAGTTTCTTGGGACTCGCGGGCTACTATCACCGATTTGTAGAAGGCTTTTCGACAATTGCGATGCCATTGACACAGTTGACTCGAAAAAGCAACAAGTTCATATGGACCGATGAGTGTGAGACTAGTTTTCAAGAATTGAAGAAGAGACTTGTGACATCAGCGGTATTGACACTACCATCAAGATTGGGAAGCTATGTGATTTATAGCGATGCTTCGAAGAAGGGACTTGGCTGTGTATTGATGTAACATGGAAATGTGATTGCCTACGCTTCAAGATACTTAAAGCCTCACGAGGTGAATTATCCGACACATGACTTAGAGCTTGCAACCGTCATTTTTGCATTGAAGATATGGAGACACCATTTGTATGGTGATAAGTGTGAGATATTTACTGACCACAAGAGTTTGAAGTACATATTCACGTAGAAAGAGCTTAATATGAGGCAAAGACAATGGATTGAATTATTTAAAGACTATGATATGAGCATTCAGTATCATCCCCAAAAGGCTAATAAGGTTGCAAATGCTATAAGCAGAAAGGATTTTGGGAATTTAGCCGCGTTGGTGACACAACAACCTCCTCTTTAACGTGAGATTGAGAAATTTGGTTTGGAGTTTTATCATCGGGATACAGTTGGTATGGTAGCAAGTTTGCATGTCCAGGCTAGTCTTATCATTAGGATTAAGGCAGCTCAAGATGGAGATGGAAAATTATGGTCTTTTGTCCAGAATATTGATCCTGAAAAGCAACCGGGATTTCATTTTGATGATCATGGCATTCTATGGATGTATAATCGTCTATGTGTGCCTGGTAAAAAGGAACTCGGGGAAGAATTGATGGAAGAGGCTCATAGATCACCGTTTTTTATTCATCCAGGTGAGACAAATATGTATCGAGAATTAAAGGAACACTTTTGGTGGAGTGGCATGAAACGAGATATTGCCGATTTTGTTTCGAAGTGTTTGACTTGTCAACAGGTGAAGATTGAGCACTAGAGGCCAAGTGGTTTATTACAACCATTGGAGTTACCTACTTGGAAGAGGGAGAATATTTGCATGGATTTTATCATAGGACTTCCTAAGACTTTTAAGAAACATGATGCGATATGGGTGATTGTAGATAGACTCACTAAATATGCTCACTTTTTGGCAATTCGTGAGAACAAGAACTTGGAGAGCTTAACGCTATTATACAGGAATGAGATTGTTAGACTACACGGGATTCCAATTTCGATCGTTTCCAACCGAGATCCCAAATTCACTTCAAGATTTTGGAAAGGATTTGAAAAGGCATGGGGCACCAAGTTGAACTATAGCACAGCTTTTCATCCACAGTCGGATGGGCAGTCAGAGAGGACAATTCAGACCTTGGAGGACATGTTGCGAGCATGTGCATTAGAATGGTATGGAAATTGGGATGACTATTTGTCTTTGGTTGAATTTGCTTATAATATTAGTTGGCAGAGCAGCATTGGTATGGCTCCTTTTGAGGCACTCTATGGGCGCAAGTGCAGAACACCTATTTGTTGGAATGAAGTAGGAGAAAAGCTTTTAGGGGGTCCCGATCTAGTCCAAGTCACTACAGATAAGGTAGCAGTTGCTCGAGAAAGACTTGAACTAGCTCGATCTAGACAGAAGAGTTATGCTGATAAGGGTAGACGAGAATATGAATTTAAAGTAGGAGACAAGGTCTTCCTTTAGGTATCTCCTCAGAGGGGCATTCAGCGATTCGGTCAGAAGGGTAAGCTAAGTCTGAGGTATATAGGTACTTTTGAGATTCTTGAGAAGGTTGGAGTTGTGGCATATAGAATCGCTTTACTGCCATAATTATCACGGGTGCACAATGTGTTTCATACATCGGTTCTGAGGAAGTATGTATATCATCCTAATCATGTTGTTCCGTATCCCTTAGATGCATTTCGTGAAGATTTATCTTGTGAAGAAGAAGCTGAAGCTATATTGGCGAGGGAGGAAAGAGTGTTGCGCAAGAACACGATCCCTTTTGTTAAAGTTTTATGGAAAAATCATGATGGTGGAGTGAGCGTGAGTTGACAGTCATAAACAAAAGGTAATTGTCCTCTCCAACTTATATTAATTGGTGTTGTATTTATGTGTATAATTATATGTTTGGTTAGGTGCATTATGATAACTACTGTGTTTGTGTTTGTGTTTGTGTTTGTGTTTGTGTTTGTGTTTGTGTTTGTTTGTGTATCCCTGCTTAAAGCCTGAGTCAAGGACGTACTATGTGTATGTTAGTTCAAGGCCAAGATTTAATTATTTTAATTATTAATTTTTAATAAGATTTGATCTTTTGTAATATACATCTTAATTATGAAATTTGTTTGCTATTTTTCTATTATGGTATTCAATTCAGACTCTAGCCATGCTTTGCTTTAAAAGGGTTTCATATATATAGGGTTGTTAATAATATTTATAAATCAGCGGGTTAAATTGTGTGTGTGTATATATATATAATTCGATCATGATTTTTTTTATTGCTATTAATTAGGATAGAATATGTATGCTTGTAACATGACCGGAGATAAATTATTAATTTGTTGTCCATTATTTAATATTAAGTATTTTGCGTGGAAGAAGTCCCTGACTAATAATATATTTTTGTTATCATGATTAATTATAATATTAATTTATATGTATAAGTTTAATAATATAGGTAATTAAGTCGAACAATGGTACATTATTATTAAAAGTTAGTTAAGTTAGTAGTTAATGTCCTCCTTGAACTTGACGCGTGCGCTAGTTTGATCACTTGAGTCATGGTGACTTTTTTTCATTTGATATTCATTTGAATATATTAGTTTAATAATAATAACTTGGAATTTTCCATATTCGTGGCAATAAATTATGTATGTTATTATATTAGATATCCTCACTTATAATTGAATGTGCTATTAATTTCTTTACTACACAGTCGGGGAAACTAGTTGTTAATTTAATACTGATATCATATTAACATAAATGGTGCATGCATGATTACTAGATTTTACATGTGTAATGGTTAGTTTATTCTTTTATTATTATAATGACTTTCTGGCATGACAGTAAACTAGAATATAAATGTGGTCAAATTGGTTAGTTAACATGTATTAAAAACCGAGGCTAGTAACAGGATTAATTAGTATAAGTAGTAATAATTAATAAATAATTACATATGAATATAATGTATATTAACTATAAATTATTATTTTGTATTTAGATCGTGGGCTCGGAAATTAGCGATTTCGTTGTGGATTTTGTTAGTATTTTAGTTGCGATATTCGAGGTACGGATTATGTCCCCTTTTTATTCAGCGTTACTCCTCTTAACATTTATAAATATTTGATTTGTTCAGTTCTTCTGTATCCTGCTCATTCAATATTTGATTTGACTTTTTCTAACTTCCGAAAATTATTTTAAAATTGATTTGGAAATTTTAAATATCAGTTTATGCGGTTTTCAAAAATTATCTATGACACCCTTTGGTTTGAAAATCTAAATTATTTGTTTCAAGTGATTTAAAATTTTGTGAGAATATTTTTATTTGACCGTTAGAGAAATATAGGGTATACCTAGTTAACCAGCTGTAGGGGTTCTACAGCCATGTCATTGCGGCACCAGTGACCTGACACCTCCGTGACAGTGTGATTGGTCACGGCGTATCGTTATGTTAGCTCCTGGGAGGAGCTTTTGCACATTTGATATTTGTTTCAAGATACGTGGGTGCACCCAGAGTTTGATTTGTGATTTGATTTATGGTGACGTTGTATATGTCGTACACGTTATCCATTCTGTTGCACACATTAGGTAACTTATGATGTGTGAAATATCATAATCCCTCGTTGTTTCAGCCATTCTTACTTTTAAAATTATTGTTTAATTATAAATTGTGAAATCTTCATTACTGATTTTTGTTTTATAAATTGTATTCCAAATCTGTACTGGGCGTTTGGCTCATGTCGAATTATATTTCTGGCAGGTGCTTAGGGGGCTCTGGGACATTGTGTGAAGAACTACCCTATTTATCGATTAGGATTTCAAACTTTATCATTATCTAGACTTGATTATTTAATTAGAGATTTTTACATTTATATTATTGATTTAGACAGTTTGGAGATTTGATATTATTTTGGAGATTTTAGACTGTTTAAATTATGTTTAGAAATATATTAGTACTCTGTTTGCAGGTTTATGGATTTTAAGTAATATCTTCTTTTATTATTAAAAAGGGGGTGTTATAGTGAGTCATAATATAATATAGTAATTGAAGCAATACAAAATGGAGACATTCAAAGTGGTACGGGTTTCCATCAAGAAACTTCTCTTCAACGACTCGGTGATACACGATGGAGTTCCCATTATGCTTTACTAATAAGTTTAATCACTATGTTTTCTTCCGTCATTAATGTGCTTGATGTTATTGTCGTCGATGGGGCTAACCCGGAACAAAAGGGTAAAGCTCGTGCCTTACTTGCTTTGATACAATCATTTGAGTTTGTTTTTAACTTACATTTGATGAAGAGATTATTGACAATAACGGATGATTTGTCACAAGCATTACAAAGAAAAGATCAAGATATCATTAATACAATATGTTTGGTTAACATTTCTAAACAACAATTCCAAGAAATGATAGACAATGGATGGGAATCTTTGCTTGTTACATTATCTTCTTTTTGTGAAAAAAAATAATATTAATGTCCCAAATATGTTGATGGATGTCAGAATGTCAAGAAGAAATTCTCAAAATATATCAAACTTGCATCATTATCAAGTTGAGTACTTTTATACCATTGTTGATATGCAACTTTAAGAGCTAAACATTCGCTTTACGGAGACAAATTCCGAGGGGTGTTGGCCCAAAATGTCACAATTTGAGATAGAATGGCCTTCAATGTCACTTTCTAAGAAGATGGCCCCAATTGTCACTGCCAAACGGGATCTTGGTTTATGTTTTTATAAAATTACAAAAATGCAGATGCGTTTTGCGTTGTTATTATTTTTTAAATTTTTAAAATTGAAAACGCTATCTCATCTCATGTTTAAATGTTTTGAAAACGTTACTTGAGATTAGGTTTTTAGTTTTTTCTTTTGTTCTTTTACGCAAAACAGATTCTCATGTTTGGTTTTTGAAGTGAAATGTCATTTGTACTCACGTTTGCTTTCTTTTTTTATACCAAAAATTCTAAATAGTGTTATGTTTTCAAGCTTAACACGTTATTCTAAGAGATATTTTATTCATATCTATAAATAGTATAATATTTTTAAAACCCAAATTCAGAATTATTTAACCCTAAAATATTTAAAATGATTAATAATTATAGTTTGGTTCCTATGGCCCTAAATTCTAGATTAAATTAGGGTTTAGGCTCCTAAACCCTAAATCGGTATATGTTTTAGTAATTTATTTTTTTAATATTTCTAAAACCCAAAAGGGGATTGGTGAACCCTAAAATGTTAAAAATTCTTAAACTAGACTTGATTTTATTTACTTTCTTAATATTTCTAAAACCCAAAAGCGGAGTAATGAACCCTAAAAATTAAAAACTGTTAAATTGGGGCGCACACTTGAATTTTAAAAAATTAATTTAAAATGTAAACACTTCTTAGAAAAAAAATTGAGCTTGAAAATATAATATTATCTAACATTTCGGGGAAAAAAATTTAAAATAAAAGATAGAAAAACGCTAATCTATGTAGCGTTTAGGTAATATTTTGTTAAAAACAAGGTTTTAAGTTACGTTATTCAACTTTGAAAATTAAAATAAGAAAAAAAAAACGAAAGTAGAAGCTCCGTTTTGCATTCCACTAAACATGGTCTCAAGTAACGTTTTTTACTATTAAAAAATAAAAAAAAAATGAATAACGCAAGAGGCATTAACGTTTTAGTTAAAACAAGTAACTGCACCCGAAATTCCGTTTTGAAGTGACATTTGGGGCTATATTTTTAGGAAGTGACAATGAGAGCCATTTGTCTCAAAATAATGACATTTGGGGCCTTTTTTCAATTCCGAGTTACTTCTATGTGTAGCATGCTTAAATTCCATGGACTCTTTTGTGGTATTCGATTAGTTAAAATTGATTCGACTTGCTCAATTATATTCATGTAAGTTTTCAAAGGTTCAAATTTTTATACTTCAAGATCAATTCAAACAAAACATATATTTTTGACATGAGATCCGACAATCGATTTGCAAAAGTTAAAGGCATCGGTGATCTTGCCAAAATTTTAGTTGAAATAAGGAAGAATGCATTGTATACTCTAGTTTATTTGTTATTGAAATTGGCCTTGATTTTCCCGTTGCAACGGCCTCGATTGAATAAGTATTTTCGGCTATGAACTTGGTGAAGACTAGACTATGTAATCGCTGGAGGGATTATATTTCAAATGATTATTTAGTTACTTGTATTGTGAGAAATTTTTTTGATAGCATTGATAACAAGAAAATTATTCAAGACTATTAAAATATGAAGTCTGGTAGAGAACAATTATTAATATAAAAATATAATATGACAAGATTTTTGGTTCTTAATTTTTGTCCCCGCTTACTTAAATTACTCGCTCCGTCCCTCGGTACAAACTTGAAAATACTATGTGAATTCAAGCTTAAAAATATAGTCATCCATGTAAAAATTCACCAATTTTTTTTATTTAATTCGAGAATAATCTGATACCAAGGTTTGAGTTTGCCAATTCAATCATTTTTTATATAACTTAGCTGGTGGTGAATCAAACTAAGATACCATGAACCCCAGTGTAATTAATTAACAATAGTGTAAAGGTGATGAGATATCTCAGATAGTTAAACTTATCTTTTATCATACCTAGTTTTGGATTTGAAGATCTCAAAACCAGATTCACTGAGCGGCACGATCACACCGGTGATACCGGTGATTCTACAACCTCGAGTGCGGAAAAAATTTCTCATGTCCCCACAAATCAAACCTCGAATATTTTGGTCAATAACTAGCCCCCTACCAACTTTATTTTTTTTGTCAAATGTAAAGCAGATTTCATTAATGACATTCAATGAGGACAAACCCCCATGCAACCAATTGGAAAACAAATAGAGCTAAATAATTAGTCGTTTTGTGTTCGGATTGCTTAACAAACTGAAAATAAATATTCTGAAGATTAAAAATGAAGGTAATGATTTCCCGGACAATCCAGCACGCATCTCCCGCGAAAAAAACACTAGCTTCACAATTGACCGTCACTATAATACCCCATATTTTATTTGTTACATTGTTGGTGCAATAATTTATTAAATATTTGATTAATTATTTTTAGAATTCAAAATTATGGAGAATGTTTTATTTAGATAAAGGGTTGTTAAAAATTTGAATTTGTAAGCTATCTTTTAGTTGTTTAAAATTTAAAGTCAAACTACTAAGTACGTATATTTTTAAACAACTAATGGGTAGATGATGTGGAAAAATGTGGAGAAAATTATGGACAACGGTTTCATAATTTGTTAGAGCTGCTTATTATATAAACAGAGTCACCCTGTTAGTGCTATCACACAAAACAGCTGAAACCCAACAGAAATGAAAACTATTAATAATAGTAGAATTATATAAGAGAAGAGGTGGTGCATAGGAAAGAAAGATTTGGCCTACAACTCAGACAAGGTCATAAAAGAACTAACTGGTTGGAGTATCACCGTTAAGTAATGGGTTGTCAAATGATTTAGAGGAGGAGAAAGAGATTCACAAGGAAGCTAGGTTAAGCCTTACCAAAAGTTTCAAAGAAGTTTACACCTTGTGGAGGTTTAGTTAAAAATTTAATCACCACATAATTTAATGACTATTATTTATGTTGTATACTAATATTAGTCATTTTTATTTTCAGGTTTATAAATATTTGTACATAATTTTTTACATACTTATATGAGGCTCTAAATTCAGGTAAGTTTTATCAAATTATTATATTATTTGTTTATGTGTTTATATATTGTTTTAGGTTGTTGTTTAATGCATGTTTAATTGATTTAATTGATTAATTGTTATTTGTAGTGGCTACAAGATGTTTAATTAGTAGTAATCTAATTAGTCATGTTCCCTGTTGTTTTTGTTTTTAATTTTTATGTCATTAACTTGGTTTAAGAAATTATATGATTCTCAGGTTTTTACATTTTATTAATTGGGTGATATGGTATATTTTAATATTATTAGTGTGGCTAGTTTTGTTAATTATTATTTACTAGTTATGTGTATGAGTTGTTTACAATAATTATCATGTTATATTGTGCTAGTAATTAATATGTAAAAATATTTGTAAAATAAAATCTATTTTCACAAGTTTTAGTTTTTTAAGATTTATTAAAATTGAAAAAATATGTATTTATGGGACTAATGATATATAAAGTATTTTATTTTGAAGGACATATGTAGTCAAAATATTATGTAAATTAAGTTAAGTAATTAATAATTGATTGTTTGTTTATCTAAAATCATAAATTGTTTACATTTGTTAATCATATTATGTTATTATGTATTCCTCATAACATATTTGTTATTTTAGTCTCATTAGTTTTTAACCAATATGTTATTAATTATAGTATCTAATACTTGGACATAATAATTTAAAATTTGTAAGTAATGTTGTAGTATTAATATGTAGAAGTAAATTTGATAATCTTGTCAGTATGATAAACAGAGAGCATGTTATATTTATTTTTATCATTTTCTTAAATTGTTGTTATAATTTAATATGTTAAATAAATGTATAATTTAAGTTTGTCTACTTTTATAAAGTTCTATACTTAAAGATTTCTATATTACTTTTATAAATTAATAAAATATCTTTTATATTTTATGAACCAGCTTGTATATTATTCAGATTATTTGTTAGTTAAATGTTTATACTATAGCATGAGATAGTGATCATCTGTATTAATTGTGGTAACTGTATAAAAATAATATAATTTTGTTAGCTTACTTTTTGGGTGGCATTTATAAGTTATATTTGTGTTGATATTATAGATTAGTTTGGAGGTTGATTTAGAGCTAGGGAGTGATTTAATATTTTAGACTCATTCCAGGTACGAGTATCCTCCATTTCTCTCCATTTCAAATATATTTTCTTCCTCCGTACTTATTGCCCTATCATATTTATCTTATCATATTTTATTTTGTTAAGTTGTACATCTTGTATATGTACACTTGTTAATTTTTGCTCAGCCATCTTTGATCCATGTTGTTGCTTAACCACTTTTGTTCTATGTTGCCTATCAGTATACTTGATTTGTCACATGCAATTTTTATTTTCAATATTATTGGCAACACTTTGTAATTATTTGTTATGGGCTCTTAAACTTATCTGTTTGGGTAAATCACCGACGAGACACATGGAGTTTTTGCAGTCTTTGGTGCTCTCGACACTAACTCGTATCAGTGCTGTGAGTATAACAATATGTCTCTGGGATATGACACATGATTAAGATCATGATCATTTTGTTTGTTTGGGAAATATTTTATACATTTCATTTTGGTGTTTACTAGCGAGCAGAGGTTTTATAAGATGCCCTTATTAGTACCCACCTTACTTGTTCTCAGCCATTTCTTTGATTTTGTTTGGATTAGTTTGTTCCTTGATTCTAAATAATTACTGTCATATTACTCATCTTCTTGGCTAATTGTTAACATCAAATATATTCTTTTGCTTTATCTTTTAATGATATATTCGTACTAGGCATTTGGCTCACTCGTATTTATTTCTTTCCACAGGTAGTCGGGGGTAAAGCGGGGGTGTGATGAGTGCTGCCCAGATTTTAGCTTGTTTATCTAGTTGAAAATAAAGTCATGGACATGTTTTATTCCATATTATTTTGGATCTTGTTAGAGAACTTTATTTTGGATTTTTTAAACTTTTATTAGCTTAATAAATTATATTTAGTATATTTTTACTTCCATTAATAAATAAGGCTTAGCTTGTGTAGCCTCTACTAGTTTAAGTGGGGTATTACAACGTTGGTATCAGAGCATAGGTTATAGTTTCTTTAGACTGTCCTTTAGGATTTGACCTATGAGTTTTGGGTTGACTTCATACAGGTAGATTTAAGATTTTGGATATGATTTTGTGATATATGTCTTTGTGCACTAATAAAATTTTGTGTAGGACGGCAAGAGGTAGCAGTGGTCGAAATACTGGGGGGAATGATAATCAGCAGATTGTTATAGATAGGAGTACTTTTATGGAGATGTTGCGGGAAGTTCAGCGTGGGCAGAATCCCACTGCTAACGGGCAAGATCGAGATGGTCAAACTATGTTTGATCGTTTTATGAAGCAAAGACCCAATTGTTCAGGGTCTTGAAGTGTTCAGAGGTGGAAAAGGCACGATTTTCTACTTATCGTCTTGAGGGGGATGCTAATACTTGGTGGAAGTCTATGGTAGCCTCGCATGCACCTGGCTATGAAAATACTCTTACTTGGCATGTATTCAAAACTCAGTTTGACCAGAGGTACTTTCCAACCAGCATACGTGAGGAATATGTAAGGGAGTATCAGATTATTACTCAGAGAGATGATGAGTCGGTGGCAGACTTTCAAGTCAGATTTCAGAGGTTAGCTGGTTATGCTAGATCTGTGGCTGGGTCAGAAGTGGATAAAATTATGAAGTTTATGTGGGCATTGAAGAATTCCATCCATAACCATATTATCACTAACCGCTACACATCCATGGATACCTTGGTTCATAGTGCTGGATCAAGAGCTTCATCAGGCTGACTTTCTCAAGAAACGAGACATGCAAAATCAGAAAAGAAAAAGGGAAGAGGAATTTTCCGATCATCGACAAGGATTTCAGATAAATGGTGGGTCTTCAGGTAGATTCAAATCAAATAATCAGAGATATAATACTCGTAATTTTCAGCAAAAGAATGGAAATCAAGGAAATGAGCAAAAGAGGTCTTTCAACCAAACTGGAAATAAGGAAGCATCTAAGTGTGAGCATTGTGAAAAAATGCATGGAGGAAGCACTTGCTATTGGGCTACTAGAGCATGCTTCAATTATGAAAAGAAGGGTCACACTATTCGAGACCGTTAGATGCCACCAAAGAAGCCTTGGGATCGTAGAGGACAGGGAGAGAAAAGCAGCCAGAAGACTTCCGGTCGTGTGTTTTTTGTCACTGCAAAAGATGCTGCAAGTACTCCAAGTACCATTTCAGGATCACTTTCTGTCGGTAATGAAAATGCTATAGTCTTATTTGATACTGGAGCTATACATTCATTTGTCTCTACATCTTATGCTAAACACTTAGACATTGCATCCACTGCACTTATATCAGATTTTTCTGTTGGCACTCCTATAGGTGTAACTATACTTGTGAATTCCCAGTATCTTGATTGTGTAGTTAGAGTAGACGATAGAGAACTACTTGTAGATCTCTTACCTATTCAGATGAGGGACTTTGATATCATACTAGGGATGGATTGGCTGGAGCGACACAAATCTACAATTGATTGTCCAGGAAAAAGAATAATTTTTGGCGACTCCAATTCGCCCGAGTTCGTGTTTCAGGGTTCTAAGCCTAGCGGTTGTGGAAAATTCATTTCGGCCATCAAGGCTAAGAAGATGGTTGCTCATGGATCTGAAGGATTTTTGGCTCATGTGATTGACACGTCCAAGGTGCAGCCAGAGTTTGAAGATGTTCTTGTTGTTCATGAGTTTTCAGATGTATTTCCCGAAGATTTGGAGGGTCTTCCGCCCGAAAGAGAAATAGAATTTTCTATCGATTTGTTACCAGATGCACTACCTATTTCCAAGGCACCTTATAGAGTTACTAGCAAGCAGAGGTTTTATAAGATGCCCTTATTAGTACCCACCATACTTGTTCTCATCCATTTCTTTGATTTTGTTTGGATTAGTTTATTCCTTGATTCTAAATAATTACTGTCATATTACTCATCTTCTTGGCTAATTGTTAAAATCAATTATATTTTCTGTTGCTTTATCTTTTAATGATATATTCGTACTAGGCATTTGGCACACTCGTATTTATTTCTTTCCACGGGTAGTCGGGGGTAAAGCGGGGGTGTGATGAGTGCTGCCCAGATTTTAGCTTGTTTATCTAGTTGAAAATAAAGTCAAGGACATGTTTTATTCCATATTATTTTGGATCTTGTTAGAGAACTTTATTTTGGATCTTTTGAACTTTTGTTAGCTTAATAAATTATGTTTAGCTTGTTTTTACTTCCATTATTAAATAAAGCTTAGCTTTTGTAGCCTCTACTTGTCTAAGTGGGGTGTTACAACGTTGGTATCAGAGCTTAGGTTATAGTTTCTGTAGACTGTCCTTTAGCATTTGACGTGTGAGTTTTGGGTTGACTTCATACGGGTAGATTTATGATTTTGTGATATATGTGTTTGTGCACTCATAAAATTTTGTGCAGGATGGCAAGAGGTAGCAGTAGTCAAAATATTGGGGGGAATGATAATCAGTAGATTGTTATGGATAGGAGTACTTTTATGGAGATGTTGCGGGAAGTTCAACGTGGGAAGAATCCCACTACTAACGAGCAACATCGAGATGGTCAAACTATGTTTGATCAGTTTATGAAGTAAAGACCCAATTGTTTTAAGGAGGCCAAGACTCCCATGGATGCTGAAGCTTGGATATATCACATGGAGAAAATTTTCATTGTCTTGGAGTATTCAGAGGTGAAAAAGGCTCAATTTTCTACATATCATCTTGAGGGGGATGCTAATACTTGGTGGAAGTCTATGGTAGCCTCGCAAGCACCTGGCTATGAAAATACTCTTAGTTGGCATATATTCAAAACTCAGTTTGGCCAGAGGTACTTTCCAGCCAGCATACGTGAGGAATATATAAGGGAGTATCAGAGTATTATTCTAAGAGATGATGAGTCGGTGGCAGACTTTCAAGTCAGATTTCAGAGGTTAGCTGGTTATGCGAGATATGTGGTTGGTCAGAAGCGGATAAAATCATGAAGTTTATGTGGGCATTAAAGAATTCCATCGGCAAACATATCATCTCTAACCGCTACACATCCATGGATACCTTGGTTGATAGTGCCAGAGATCAAGAGCTTCATCAGGTTGACTTTCTCAAGAAAAGAAAAAGGGAAGAGGAATTTTCCGATCGTCGACATGGATTTCAGAAAAATAGTGGGTCTTCAGGTGGATTCAAACCAAATAATCAAAGGTATAATACTCGGAATTTCAGCAAAAGAATGGAAATCAAGGAAATGAGCAAAAGAGGTCTTTCAACCAAACTGGAAATAAGGAAGTATCTAAGTGTGAGCATTGTGGAAAGATGCATGGAGGAAGCACTTGCTATTGGGCTACTAGAGCATGCTTCAATTATGGAAAGAAGGGTCACACTATTCAAGACTGTCAGATGCCACCAAAGAATCCTTGGGATCGTAGAGATCAGGGAGAGAAAAGCAACCAGAAGACTTCCGGTCGTGTGTTTTCCATCACTGCAAAAGATGCTGCAAGTACTCCAAGTACCATTTCAGGATCACTTTCTGTCGATACTGGAGCTACACATTCATTTATCTCTACATCTTATGTTAAACACTTAGACATTGTATCCACTGCACTTATATCGGATTTTTTTGTTGGCACTCCTATGGGTGTAACTATACTTATGAATTCTCAGTATCTTGATTGTGTAGTTAGAGTAGACGATAGAGAACTATTTGTTGATCTCTTACCTATTCAGATGAGGGACTTTGATATCATACTGGGGATGGATTGACTGGAGCGACACAAAGCTACAATTGATTGTCCAGGAAAAAGAATAATTTTTGGGGACTCCAATTCGCCCGAGTTCGTGTTTCAGGGTTCTAAGCCTAGTGGTTGTGGAAAATTCATTTCGGCCATCAAGGCTAAGAAGATGATTGCTCATGGATGTGAAGGATTTTTAGCGTATGTGATTGACATATCCAAGGTGCAGCCAGAATTAGAAGATGTTCTTGTTGTTCATGAGTTTTCAGATGTATTTCCCGAAGATTTGGAGGGTCTTCAGCCCGAAAGAGTGATAAAATTTTCTATCGATTTGTTACCAGATGCACAACCTATTTCCAAGGCACCTTATAGAATGGCTCCGTTAAAGGTACAAGAGCTGAAAGAACAGCTGGAGGAGTTACTTGATAAGGGTTTTATTAGACCCAGTTTTTCACCTTGGGGAGCACCAGTTCTATTTGTGAATAAGAAGGATGGTTCGATGAAACTCTATATTGATTATCGAGAGTTGAACCGAATCACGGTGAAGAATAGATTTCCATTACCGAGGATCGATGACTTATTTGATCAGCTTTAAGGAGCAAAATACTTTTCAAAGATTGATCTACGGTCAGGTTACCATCAACTAAGAGTGAAGGCAAGTGATATTCCGAAAATAGCATTCAGGACTCGTTACAGACACGACGAGTTCTTGTTATGTCTTTTGGATTAAAAAATGCACCTGCAGTTTTCATGGACCTAATGAACAGGTTATTCAAGGATTTTATGGACAAGTTTCTGATTGTGTTTATTGATGATATATTGGTGTATTCAAAGTCAGTGGAGGTTCATGAGGAGCATCTTCGAGTTGTATTGGAAATACTAGGGAATAACAAATTGTATGCAAAATACAGGAAGTGTGAATTTTGTCTTGATCAAGTTGCATTTTTGGGATATATTATATCAGCAGTTAGAATCAAGGTGGATCCAGCCAAGGTTGAGGCTATTACCAATTGGCCAAGACCTAGCACTGCGACAGAAGTGAGGAGTTTCTTGGGACTCGCGGGCTACTATCACCGATTTGTAGAAGGCTTTTCGACAATTGCGATGCCATTGACACAGTTGACTCGAAAAAGCAACAAGTTCATATGGACCGATGAGTGTGAGACTAGTTTTCAAGAATTGAAGAAGAGACTTGTGACATCAGCGGTATTGACACTACCATCAAGATTGGGAAGCTATGTGATTTATAGCGATGCTTCGAAGAAGGGACTTGGCTGTGTATTGATGTAACATGGAAATGTGATTGCCTACGCTTCAAGATACTTAAAGCCTCACGAGGTGAATTATCCGACACATGACTTAGAGCTTGCAGCCGTCATTTTTGCATTGAAGATATGGAGACACCATTTGTATGGTGATAAGTGTGAGATATTTACTGACCACAAGAGTTTGAAGTACATATTCACGTAGAAAGAGCTTAATATGAGGCAAAGACAATGGATTGAATTATTTAAAGACTATGATATGAGCATTCAGTATCATCCCCGAAAGGCTAATAAGGTTGCAAATGCTTTAAGCAGAAAGGATTTTGGGAATTTAGCCGCGTTGGTGACACAACAACCTCCTCTTTAACGTGAGATTGAGAAATTTGGTTTGGAGTTTTATCATCGGGATACAGTTGGTATGGTAGCAAGTTTGCATGTCCAGGCTAGTCTTATCATTAGGATTAAGGCAGCTCAAGATGGAGATGGAAAATTATGGTCTTTTGTCCAGAATATTGATCCTGAAAAGAAACCGGGATTTCATTTTGATGATCATGGCATTCTATGGATGTATAATCGTCTATGTGTGCCTGGTAAAAAGGAACTCGGGGAAGAATTGATGGAAGAGGCTCATAGATCACCGTTTTTTATTCATCCAGGTGAGACAAATATGTATCGAGAATTAAAGGAACACTTTTGGTGGAGTGGCATGAAACGAGATATTGCCGATTTTGTTTCGAAGTGTTTGACTTGTCAACAGGTGAAGATTGAGCACTAGAGGCCAAGTGGTTTATTACAACCATTGGAGTTACCTACTTGGAAGAGGGAGAATATTTGCATGGATTTTATCATAGGACTTCCTAAGACTTTTAAGAAACATGATGCGATATGGGTGATTGTAGATAGACTCACTAAATATGCTCACTTTTTGGCAATTCGTGAGAACAAGAACTTGGAGAGCTTAACGCTATTATACAGGAATGAGATTGTTAGACTACACGGGATTCCAGTTTCGATCGTTTCCAACCGAGATCCCAAATTCACTTCAAGATTTTGGAAAGGATTTGAAAAGGCATGGGGCACCAAGTTGAACTATAGCACAGCTTTTCATCCACAGTCGGATGGGCAGTCAGAGAGGACAATTCAGACCTTGGAGGACATGTTGCGAGCATGTGCATTAGAATGGTATGGAAATTGGGATGACTATTTGTCTTTGGTTGAATTTGCTTATAATATTAGTTGGCAGAGCAGCATTGGTATGGCTCCTTTTGAGGCACTCTATGGGCGCAAGTGCAGAACACCTATTTGTTGGAATGAAGTAGGAGAAAAGCTTTTAGGGGGTCCCGATCTAGTCCAAGTCACTACAGATAAGGTAGCAGTTGCTCGAGAAAGACTTGAACTAGCTCGATCTAGACAGAAGAGTTATGCTGATAAGGGTAGACGAGAATATGAATTTAAAGTAGGAGACAAGGTCTTCCTTTAGGTATCTCCTCAGAGGGGCATTCAGCGATTCGGTCAGAAGGGTAAGCTAAGTCTGAGGTATATAGGTACTTTTGAGATTCTTGAGAAGGTTGGAGTTGTGGCATATAGAATCGCTTTACTGCCATAATTATCACGGGTGCACAATGTGTTTCATACATCGGTTCTGAGGAAGTATGTATATCATCCTAATCATGTTGTTCCGTATCCCTTAGATGCATTTCGTGAAGATTTATCTTGTGAAGAAGAAGCTGAAGCTATATTGGCGAGGGAGGAAAGAGTGTTGCGCAAGAACACGATCCCTTTTGTTAAAGTTTTATGGAAAAATCATGATGGTGGAGTGAGCGTGAGTTGACAGTCATAAACAAAAGGTAATTGTCCTCTCCAACTTATATTAATTGGTGTTGTATTTATGTGTATAATTATATGTTTGGTTAGGTGCATTATGATAACTACTGTATTTGTGTTTGTGTTTGTGTTTGTGTTTGTGTTTGTGTTTGTTTGTGTATCCCTGCTTAAAGCCTGAGTCAAGGACGTACTATGTGTATGTTAGTTCAAGGCCAAGATTTAATTATTTTAATTATTAATTTTTAATAAGATTTGATCTTTTGTAATATACATCTTAATTATGAAATTTGTTTGCTATTTTTCTATTATGGTATTCAATTCAGACTCTAGCCATGCTTTGCTTTATAAGGGTTTCATATATATAGGGTTGTTAATAATATTTATAAATTAGCGGGTTAAATTGTGTGTGTGTATATATATAATTCGATCATGATTTTTTTTATTGCTATTAATTAGGATAGAATATGTATGCTTGTAACATGACCGGAGATAAATTATTAATTTGTTGTCCATTATTTAATATTAAGTATTTTGCGTGGAAGAAGTCCCTGACTAATAATATATTTTTGTTATCATGATTAATTATAATATTAATTTATATGTATAAGTTTAATAATATAGGTAATTAAGTCGAACAATGGTACATTATTATTAAAAGTTAGTTAAGTTAGTAGTTAATGTCCTCCTTGAACTTGACGCGTGCGCTAGTTTGATCACTTGAGTCATGGTGACTTTTTTTCATTTGATATTCATTTGAATATATTAGTTTAATAATAATAACTTGGAATTTTCCATATTCGTGGCAATAAATTATGTATGTTATTATATTAGATATCCTCACTTATAATTGAATGTGCTATTAATTTCTTTACTACACAGTCGGGAAAACTAGTTGTTAATTTAATACTGATATCATATTAACATAAATGGTGCATGCATGATTACTAGATTTTACATGTGTAATGGTTAGTTTATTCTTTTATTATTATAATGACTTTCTGGCATGACAGTAAACTAGAATATAAATGTGGTCAAATTGGTTAGTTAACATGTATTAAAAACCGAGGCTAGTAACAGGATTAATTAGTATAAGTAGTAATAATTAATAAATAATTACATATGAATATAATGTATATTAACTATAAATTATTATTTTGTATTTAGATCGTGGGCTCGGAAATTAGCGATTTCGTTGTGGATTTTGTTAGTATTTTAGTTGCGATATTCGAGGTACGGATTATGTCCCCTTTTTATTCAGCGTTACTCCTCTTAACATTTATAAATATTTGATTTGTTCAGTTCTTCTGTATCCTGCTCATTCAATATTTGATTTGACTTTTTCTAACTTCCGAAAATTATTTTAAAATTGATTTGGAAATTTTAAATATCAGTTTATGCGGTTTTCAAAAATTATCTATGACACCCTTTGGTTTGAAAATCTAAATTATTTGTTTCAAGTGATTTAAAATTTTGTGAGAATATTTTTATTTGACCGTTAGAGAAATATAGGGTATACCTAGTTAACCAGCTGTAGGGGTTCTACAGCCATGTCATTGCGGCACCAGTGACCTGACACCTCCGTGACAGTGTGATTGGTCACGGCGTATCGTTATGTTAGCTCCTGGGAGGAGCTTTTGCACATTTGATATTTGTTTCAAGATACGTGGGTGCACCCAGAGTTTGATTTGTGATTTGATTTATGGTGACGTTGTATATGTCGTACACGTTATCCATTCTGTTGCACACATTAGGTAACTTATGATGTGTGAAATATCATAATCCCTCGTTGTTTCAGCCATTCTTACTTTTAAAATTATTGTTTAATTATAAATTGTGAAATCTTCATTACTGATTTTTGTTTTATAAATTGTATTCCAAATCTGTACTGGGCGTTTGGCTCATGTCGAATTATATTTCTGGCAGGTGCTTAGGGGGCTCTGGGACATTGTGTGAAGAACTACCCTATTTATCGATTAGGATTTCAAACTTTATCATTATCTAGACTTGATTATTTAATTAGAGATTTTTACATTTATATTATTGATTTAGACAGTTTGGAGATTTGATATTATTTTGGAGATTTTAGACTGTTTAAATTATGTTTAGAAATATATTAGTACTCTGTTTGCAGGTTTATGGATTTTAAGTAATATCTTCTTTTATTATTAAAAAGGGGGTGTTATAGTGAGTCATAATATAATATAGTAATTGAAGCAATACAAAATGGAGACATTCAAAGTGGTACGGGTTTCCATCAAGAAACTTCTCTTCAACGACTCGGTGATACACGATGGAGTTCCCATTATGCTTTACTAATAAGTTTAATCACTATGTTTTCTTCCGTCATTAATGTGCTTGATGTTATTGTCGTCGATGGGGCTAACCCGGAACAAAAGGGTAAAGCTCGTGCCTTACTTGCTTTGATACAATCATTTGAGTTTGTTTTTAACTTACATTTGATGAAGAGATTATTGACAATAACGGATGATTTGTCACAAGCATTACAAAAAAAAGATCAAGATATCATTAATACAATATGTTTGGTTAACATTTCTAAACAACAATTCCAAGAAATGATAGACAATGGATGGGAATCTTTGCTTGTTACATTATCTTCTTTTTGTGAAAAAAAATAATATTAATGTCCCAAATATGTTGATGGATGTCAGAATGTCAAGAAGAAATTCTCAAAATATATCAAACTTGCATCATTATCAAGTTGAGTACTTTTATACCATTGTTGATATGCAACTTTAAGAGCTAAACATTCGCTTTACGGAGACAAATTCCGAGGGGTGTTGGCCCAAAATGTCACAATTTGAGATAGAATGGCCTTCAATGTCACTTTCTAAGAAGATGGCCCCAATTGTCACTGCCAAACGGGATCTTGGTTTATGTTTTTATAAAATTACAAAAATGCAGATGCGTTTTGCGTTGTTATTATTTTTTAAATTTTTAAAATTGAAAACGCTATCTCATCTCATGTTTAAATGTTTTGAAAACGTTACTTGAGATTAGGTTTTTAGTTTTTTCTTTTGTTCTTTTACGCAAAACAGATTCTCATGTTTGGTTTTTGAAGTGAAATGTCATTTGTACTCACGTTTGCTTTCTTTTTTTATACCAAAAATTCTAAATAGTGTTATGTTTTCAAGCTTAACACGTTATTCTAAGAGATATTTTATTCATATCTATAAATAGTATAATATTTTTAAAACCCAAATTCAGAATTATTTAACCCTAAAATATTTAAAATGATTAATAATTATAGTTTGGTTCCTATGGCCCTAAATTCTAGATTAAATTAGGGTTTAGGCTCCTAAACCCTAAATCGGTATATGTTTTAGTAATTTATTTTTTTAATATTTCTAAAACCCAAAAGGGGATTGGTGAACCCTAAAATGTTAAAAATTCTTAAACTAGACTTGATTTTATTTACTTTCTTAATATTTCTAAAACCCAAAAGCGGAGTAATGAACCCTAAAAATTAAAAATTGTTAAATTGGGGCGCACACTTGAATTTTAAAAAATTAATTTAAAATGTAAACACTTCTTAGAAAAAAAATTGAGCTTGAAAATATAATATTATCTAACATTTCGGGGAAAAAAATTTAAAATAAAAGATAGAAAAACGCTAATCTATGTAGCGTTTAGGTAATATTTTGTTAAAAACAAGGTTTTAAGTTACGTTATTCAACTTTGAAAATTAAAAAAAGAAAAAAAAACGAAAGTAGAAGCTCCGTTTTGCATTCCACTAAACATGGTCTGAAGTAACGTTTTTTACTATTAAAAAATAAAAAAAAAATGAATAACGCAAGAGGCATTAACGTTTTAGTTAAAACAAGTAACTGCACCCGAAATTCCGTTTTGAAGTGACATTTGGGGCTATATTTTTAGGAAGTGACAATGAGAGCCATTTGTCTCAAAATAATGACATTTGGGGCCTTTTTTCAATTCCGAGTTACTTCTATGTGTAGCATGCTTAAATTCCATGGACTCTTTTGTGGTATTCGATTAGTTAAAATTGATTCGACTTGCTCAATTATATTCATGTAAGTTTTCAAAGGTTCAAATTTTTATACTTCAAGATCAATTCAAACAAAACATATATTTTTGACATGAGATCCGACAATCGATTTGCAAAAGTTAAAGGCATCGGTGATCTTGCCAAAATTTTAGTTGAAATAAGGAAGAATGCATTGTATACTCTAGTTTATTTGTTATTGAAATTGGCCTTGATTTTCCCGTTGCAACGGCCTCGATTGAATAAGTATTTTCGGCTATGAACTTGGTGAAGACTAGACTATGTAATCGCTGGAGGGATTATATTTCAAATGATTATTTAGTTACTTGTATTGTGAGAAATTTTTTTGATAGCATTGATAACAAGAAAATTATTCAAGACTATTAAAATATGAAGTCTGGTAGAGAACAATTATTAATATAAAAATATAATATGACAAGATTTTTGGTTCTTAATTTTTGTCCCCGCTTACTTAAATTACTGGCTCCGTCCCTCGGTACAAACTTGAAAATACTATGTGAATTCAAGCTTAAAAATATAGTCATCCATGTAAAAATTCACTAATTTTTTTTATTTAATTCGAGAATAATCTGATACCAAGGTTTGAGTTTGCCAATTCAATCATTTTTTATATAACTTAGCTGGTGGTGAATCAAACTAAGATACCATGAACCCCAGTGTAATTAATTAACAATAGTGTAAAGGTGATGAGATATCTCAGATAGTTAAACTTATCTTTTATCATACCTAGTTTTGGATTTGAAGATCTCAAAACCAGATTCACTGAGCGGCACGATCACACCGGTGATACCGGTGATTCTACAACCTCGAGTGCGGAAAAAATTTCTCATGTCCCCACAAATCAAACCTCGAATATTTTGGTCAATAACTAGCCCCCTACCAACTTTATTTTTTTTGTCAAATGTAAAGCAGATTTCATTAATGACATTCAATGAGGACAAACCCCCATGCAACCAATTGGAAAACAAATAGAGCTAAATAATTAGTCGTTTTGTGTTCGGATTGCTTAACAAACTGAAAATAAATATTCTGAAGATTAAAAATGAAGGTAATGATTTCCCGGACAATCCAGCACGCATCTCCCGCGAAAAAAACACTAGCTTCACAATTGACCGTCACTATAATACCCCATATTTTATTTGTTACATTGTTGGTGCAATAATTTATTAAATATTTGATTAATTATTTTTAGAATTCAAAATTATGGAGAATGTTTTATTTAGATAAAGGGTTGTTAAAAATTTGAATTTGTAAGCTATCTTTTAGTTGTTTAAAATTTAAAGTCAAACTACTAAGTACGTATATTTTTAAACAACTAATGGGTAGATGATGTGGAAAAATGTGGAGAAAATTATGGACAACGGTTTCATAATTTGTTAGAGCTGCTTATTATATAAACAGAGTCACCCTGTTAGTGCTATCACACAAAACAGCTGAAACCCAACAGAAATGAAAACTATTAATAATAGTAGAATTATATAAGAGAAGAGGTGGTGCATAGGAAAGAAAGATTTGGCCTACAACTCAGACAAGGTCATAAAAGAACTAACTGGTTGGAGTATCACCGTTAAGTAATGGGTTGTCAAATGATTTAGAGGAGGAGAAAGAGATTCACAAGGAAGCTAGGTTAAGCCTTACCAAAAGTTTCAAAGAAGTTTACACCTTGTGGAGGTTTAGTTAAAAATTTAATCACCACATAATTTAATGACTATTATTTATGTTGTATACTAATATTAGTCATTTTTATTTTCAGGTTTATAAATATTTGTACATAATTTTTTACATACTTATATGAGGCTCTAAATTCAGGTAAGTTTTATCAAATTATTATATTATTTGTTTATGTGTTTATATATTGTTTTAGGTTGTTGTTTAATGCATGTTTAATTGATTTAATTGATTAATTGTTATTTGTAGTGGCTACAAGATGTTTAATTAGTAGTAATCTAATTAGTCATGTTCCCTGTTGTTTTTGTTTTTAATTTTTATGTCATTAACTTGGTTTAAGAAATTATATGATTCTCAGGTTTTTACATTTTATTAATTGGGTGATATGGTATATTTTAATATTATTAGTGTGGCTAGTTTTGTTAATTATTATTTACTAGTTATGTGTATGAGTTGTTTACAATAATTATCATGTTATATTGTGCTAGTAATTAATATGTAAAAATATTTGTAAAATAAAATCTATTTTCACAAGTTTTAGTTTTTTAAGATTTATTAAAATTGAAAAAATATGTATTTATGGGACTAATGATATATAAAGTATTTTATTTTGAAGGACATATGTAGTCAAAATATTATGTAAATTAAGTTAAGTAATTAATAATTGATTGTTTCTTTATCTAAAATCATAAATTGTTTACATTTGTTAATCATATTATGTTATTATGTATTCCTCATAACATATTTGTTATTTTAGTCTCATTATTTTTTAACCAATATGTTATTAATTATAGTATCTAATAATTGGACATAATAATTTAAAATTTGTAAGTAATGTTGTAGTATTAATATGTAGAAGTAAATTTGATAATCTTGTCAGTATGATAAACAGAGAGCATGTTATATTTATTTTTATCATTTTCTTAAATTGTTGTTATAATTTAATATGTTAAATAAATGTATAATTTAAGTTTGTCTACTTTTATAAAGTTCTATACTTAAAGATTTCTATATTACTTTTATAAATTAATAAAATATCTTTTATATTTTATGAACCAGCTTGTATATTATTCAGATTATTTGTTAGTTAAATGTTTATACTATAGCATGAGATAGTGATCATCTGTATTAATTGTGGTAACTGTATAAAAATAATATAATTTTGTTAGCTTACTTTTTGGGTGGCATTTATAAGTTATATTTGTGTTGATATTATAGATTAGTTTGGAGGTTGATTTAGAGCTAGGGAGTGATTTAATATTTTAGACTCATTCCAGGTACGAGTATCCTCCATTTCTCTCCATTTCAAATATATTTTCTTCCTCCGTACTTATTGCCCTATCATATTTATCTTATCATATTTTATTTTGTTAAGTTGTACATCTTGTATATGTACACTTGTTAATTTTTGCTCAGCCATATTTGATCCATGTTGATGCTTAACCACTTTTGATCTATGTTGCCTATCAGTATACTTGATTTGTCACATGCAATTTTTATTTTCAATATTATTGGCAACACTTTGTAATTATTTGTTATGGGCTCTTAAACTTATCTGTTTGGGTAAATCACCGACGAGACACATGGAGTTTTTGCAGTCTTTGGTGCTCTCGACACTAACTCGTATCAGTGCTGTGAGTATAACAATATGTCTCTGGGGTATGACACATGATTAAGATCATGATCATTTTGTTTGTTTGGGAAATATTTTATACATTTCATTTTGGTGTTTACTAGCGAGCAGAAGTTTTATAAGATGCCCTTATTAGTACCCACCTTACTTGTTCTCAGCCATTTCTTTGATTTTGTTTGGATTAGTTTGTTCCTTGATTCTAAATAATTACTGTCATATTACTCATCTTCTTGGCTAATTGTTAACATCAAATATATTCTTTTGCTTTATCTTTTAATGATATATTCGTACTAGGCATTTGGCTCACTCGTATTTATTTCTTTCCACAGGTAGTCGGGGGTAAAGCGGGGGTATGATGAGTGCTGCCCAGATTTTAGCTTGTTTATCTAGTTGAAAATAAAGTCATGGACATGTTTTATTCCATATTATTTTGGATCTTGTTAGAGAACTTTATTTTGGATTTTTTAAACTTTTATTAGCTTAATAAATTATATTTAGTATATTTTTACTTCCATTAATAAATAAGGCTTAGCTTGTGTAGCCTCTACTAGTTTAAGTGGGGTATTACAACATTGGTATCAGAGCATAGGTTATAGTTTCTTTAGACTGTCCTTTAGGATTTGACCTATGAGTTTTGGGTTGACTTCATACAGGTAGATTTAAGATTTTGGATATGATTTTGTGATATATGTCTTTGTGCACTAATAAAATTTTGTGTAGGACGGCAAGAGGTAGCAGTGGTCGAAATACTGGGGGGAATGATAATCAGCAGATTGTTATAGATAGGAGTACTTTTATGGAGATGTTGCGGGAAGTTCAGCGTGGGCAGAATCCCACTGCTAACGGGCAAGATCGAGATGGTCAAACTATGTTTGATCGTTTTATGAAGCAAAGACCCAATTGTTCAGGGTCTTGAAGTGTTCAGAGGTGGAAAAGGCACGATTTTCTACTTATCGTCTTGAGGGGGATGCTAATACTTGGTGGAAGTCTATGGTAGCCTCGCATGCACCTGGCTATGAAAATACTCTTACTTGGCATGTATTCAAAACTCAGTTTGACCAGAGGTACTTTCCAACCAGCATACGTGAGGAATATGTAAGGGAGTATCAGATTATTACTCAGAGAGATGATGAGTCGGTGGCAGACTTTCAAGTCAGATTTCAGAGGTTAGCTGGTTATGCTAGATCTGTGGCTGGGTCAGAAGTGGATAAAATCATGAAGTTTATGTGGGCATTGAAGAATTCCATCCATAACCATATTATCACTAACCGCTACACATCCATGGATACCTTGGTTCATAGTGCTGGATCAAGAGCTTCATCAGGCTGACTTTCTCAAGAAACGAGACATGCAAAATCAGAAAAGAAAAAGGGAAGAGGAATTTTCCGATCATCGACAAGGATTTCAGATAAATGGTGGGTCTTCAGGTAGATTCAAATCAAATAATCAGAGATATAATACTCGTAATTTTCAGCAAAAGAATGGAAATCAAGGAAATGAGCAAAAGAGGTCTTTCAACCAAACTGGAAATAAGGAAGCATCTAAGTGTGAGCATTGTGAAAAAATGCATGGAGGAAGCACTTGCTATTGGGCTACTAGAGCATGCTTCAATTATGAAAAGAAGGGTCACACTATTCGAGACCGTTAGATGCCACCAAAGAAGCCTTGGGATCGTAGAGGACAGGGAGAGAAAAGCAGCCAGAAGACTTCCGGTCGTGTGTTTTTTGTCACTACAAAAGATGCTGCAAGTACTCCAAGTACCATTTCAGGATCACTTTCTGTCGGTAATGAAAATGCTATAGTCTTATTTGATACTGGAGCTATACATTCATTTGTCTCTACATCTTATGCTAAACACTTAGACATTGCATCCACTGCACTTATATCAGATTTTTCTGTTGGCACTCCTATAGGTGTAACTATACTTGTGAATTCCCAGTATCTTGATTGTGTAGTTAGAGTAGACGATAGAGAACTACTTGTAGATCTCTTACCTATTCAGATGAGGGACTTTGATATCATACTAGGGATGGATTGGCTGGAGCGACACAAATCTACAATTGATTGTCCAGGAAAAAGAATAATTTTTGGCGACTCCAATTCGCCCGAGTTCGTGTTTCAGGGTTCTAAGCCTAGCGGTTGTGGAAAATTCATTTCGGCCATCAAGGCTAAGAAGATGGTTGCTCATGGATCTGAAGGATTTTTGGCTCATGTGATTGACACGTCCAAGGTGCAGCCAGAGTTTGAAGATGTTCTTGTTGTTCATGAGTTTTCAGATGTATTTCCCAAAGATTTGGAGGGTCTTCCGCACGAAAGAGAAATAGAATTTTCTATCGATTTGTTACCAGATGCACTACCTATTTCCAAGGCACCTTATAGAGTTACTAGCAAGCAGAGGTTTTATAAGATGCCCTTATTAGTACCCACCATACTTGTTCTCATCCATTTCTTTGATTTTGTTTGGATTAGTTTATTCCTTGATTCTAAATAATTACTGTCATATTACTCATCTTCTTGGCTAATTGTTAAAATCAAATATATTTTCTGTTGCTTTATCTTTTAATGATATATTCGTACTAGGCATTTGGCACACTCGTATTTATTTCTTTCCACGGGTAGTCGGGGGTAAAGCGGGGGTGTGATGAGTGCTGCCCAGATTTTAGCTTGTTTATCTAGTTGAAAATAAAGTCAAGGACATGTTTTATTCCATATTATTTTGGATCTTGTTAGAGAACTTTATTTTGGATCTTTTGAACTTTTGTTAGCTTAATAAATTATGTTTAGCTTGTTTTTACTTCCATTATTAAATAAAGCTTAGCTTTTGTAGCCTCTACTTGTCTAAGTGGGGTGTTACAACGTTGGTATCAGAGCTTAGGTTATAGTTTCTGTAGACTGTCCTTTAGCATTTGACGTGTGAGTTTTGGGTTGACTTCATACGGGTAGATTTATGATTTTGTTATATATGTGTTTGTGCACTCATAAAATTTTGTGCAGGATGGCAAGAGGTAGCAGTAGTCAAAATATTGGGGGGAATGATAATCAGTAGATTGTTATGGATAGGAGTACTTTTATGGAGATGTTGCGGGAAGTTCAACGTGGGAAGAATCCCACTACTAACGAGCAACATCGAGATGGTCAAACTATGTTTGATCAGTTTATGAAGTAAAGACCCAATTGTTTTAAGGAGGCCAAGACTCCCATCGATGCTGAAGCTTGGATATATCACATGGAGAAAATTTTCATTGTCTTGGAGTATTCAGAGGTGAAAAAGGCTCAATTTTCTACATATCATCTTGAGGGGGATGCTAATACTTGGCGGAAGTCTATGGTAGCCTCGCATGTACCTGGCTATAAAAATACTCTTAGTTGGCATATATTCAAAACTCAGTTTGGCCAGAGGTACTTTCCAGCCAGCATACATGAGGAATATGTAAGGGAGTATCAGAGTATTATTCTGAGAGATGATGAGTCGGTGGAAGACTTTCAAGTCAGATTTCAGAGGTTAGGTGGTTATGCGAGATATGTGGCTGGGTCAGAAGCGGATAAAATCATGAAGTTTATGTGGGCATTAAAGAATTCCATCGGCAATCATATCATCTTTAACCGCTACACATCCATGGATACCTTGGTTGATAGTGCCAGAGATCAAGAGCTTCATCAGGTTGACTTTCTCAAGAAAAGAAAAAGGGAAGAGGAATTTTCCGATCGTCGACATGGATTTCAGAAAAATGGTGGGTCTTCAGGTGGATTCAAACCAAATGATCAGAGGTATAATACTCGGAATTTCAGCAAAAAAATGGAAATCAAGGAAATAAGCAAAAGAGGTCTTTCAACCAAACTGGAAATAAGGAAGTATCTAAGTGTGAGCATTGTGGAAAGATGCATGGAGGAAGCACTTGCTATTGGGCTACTAGAGCATGCTTCAATTATGGAAAGAAGGGACACACTATTCAAGACTATCAGATGCCACCAAAGAATCCTTGGGATTGTAGAGATCAGGGAGAGAAAAGCAACCAGAAGACTTCCTATGGGTGTAACTATACTCGTGAATTCTCAGTATCTTGATTGTGTAGTTAGAGTAGATGATAGAGAACTATTTGTTGATCTTTTACCTATTCAGATGAGGGACTTTGATATCATACTGGGGATGGATTGACTGGAGCGACACAAAGCTACAGTTGATTGTCCAGGAAAAAGAATAATTTTTGGCGACTCCAATTCGTCCGAGTTCGTGTTTCAGGGTTCTAAGCCTAGTGGTTGTGGAAAATTCATTTCGGCCATCAAGGCTAAGAAGATGGTTGTTCATGGATCTGAAGGATTTTTAGCGTATGTGATTGACATGTCCAAGGTGCAGCCAGAATTAGAAGATGTTCTTGTTGTTCGTGAGTTTTCAGATGTATTTCCCGAAGATTTGGAGGGTCTTCCGCCCGAAAGAGAGATAGAATTTTCTATCGATTTATTACCAGATGCATAACCTATTTCCAAGGCACCTTATAGAATGGCTCCGTTAGAGGTACAAGAGCTGAAAGAACAGCTGGAGGAGTTACTTGATAAGGGTTTTATTAGACCCAGTTTTTCGCCTTGGGGAGCACCAGTTCTAGTTGTGAATAAGAAGGATGGTTCGATGAAACTCTATATTGATTATCGAGAGTTGAACCGAATCACGGTGAAGAATAGATTTCCATTACCGAGGATCTATGACTTATTTGATCAGCTTCAAAGAGCAAAATACTTTTCAAAGATTGATCTACGGTCAGGTTACCATCAACTAAGAGTGAAGGCAAGTGATATTCCGAAGATAGCATTCAGGACTCGTTACAGACACGACGAGTTTCTTGTTATGTCTTTTGGATTGAAAAATGTACCTGCAGTTTTCATGGACCTAATGAACAGGGTATTCAAGGATTTTCTGGACAAGTTTCTGATTGTGTTTATTGATGATATATTGGTGTATTCAAAGTCAGTGGAGGTTCATGAGGAGCATCTTCGAGTTGTGTTGGAAACACTAGGGAATAATAAATTGTATGCAAAATACAAGAAGTGTGAATTTTGTCTTGATCAAGTTGCATTTTTGGGACATATTGTATCAGCAGATAGAATCAAGGTGGATCCAGCCAAGGTTGAGGCTATTACCAATTGGCCAAGACCTAGCACTGCGATAGAAGTGAGGAGTTTCTTGGGACTCGCGGGCTACTATCACCGATTTGTAGAAGGCTTTTCGACAATTGCGATGCCATTGACACAGTTGACTCAAAAAAGCAACAAGTTCATATGGACCGATGGGTGTGAGACTAGTTGTCAAGAATTGAAGAAGAGACTTGTGACATCACCAGTATTGACACTACCATCAGGATTGGGAAGCTATGTGAATTATAGCGATGCTTCGAAGAAGGGACTTGGTTGTGTATTGATGTAACAAGGAAATGTGATTGCCTACGCTTCAAGATACTTAAATAATAGGGAAACAAGGGTTTAGTGGTACTTGCTAGAGGAGTTTGTACTACGAGGTAGTATAGTACTTAGAGAGCAGGTTCTTAAACAGGGTTTCAGCAAGCCATTATCAGCAGCTGGGATAAAGGGAGATATATTGTTGTATCTTGTAGTTGTAACCTTCATTGATCAATAATATATACTCTTACCAAGTTGGTAAGGGACCAGGACGTAGACCATAGGGGCTTAGGGGTCGAACCTAGCTAAAATTCTTGTGTGTTCTATTTACTTTCCTGCACATTATTTTCTGCATTGCATTTAGTCATCTCAGCTTACTATCATTGTCAGATTATAGTTCAGTTGGTAAAATCTCAGTAAGCTATTATCGGGTAAAATTTAAAAGTAATCCTAGTTAGCCATAATCACTTATTCACCCCCCCTCTAGGTGTAATTTCAGTTGGTATCAGAGCTTTGGTATACTAATCTTTCTGTAACAGGAATAGTATTTGATCGAAATGGCTGACAAATATCCCGAACGAACCTCAGATTACCGAGCACCTCTCTTGCTTGGTACAGAAAACTATAACTGGTGGAAAGGTCGCATGGAAGTGTATTTATCTAGGGAGCCACTAGCTTTGAGAGTTGTTCAGAAGGGTCATTTTGAGTTTAAAGACAAAGAAGGCAAAGTGAAAGACGTTGATGATCTCACAGAGGCTGAACTAATCAAATACAGCTTCAATGGAAAGGCTAGGAATTCTCTCATGAATGGGTTATGTCCTAGTGAATGTGATAAAGTCTCTTCATGCAAATCAGCTAAAGAGATATGGGATACTCTGGAATTGTATCACGAAGGATCCAAGAGTTTAAGAAAGGTGAAATTGAGTAAACTAATGAATGAATTTGGAAATTTCAAGCTTCAAGACGGAGAAACTATTCGAGAAAGTCAAGCTAGATTCCAGATAAATCTGAATGCCTTAAAGCAGCTTGGCAAACATATCCCACAAGAGGAAATCAATATGAAGATACTTAGTGTTTTACCATTTATCTATGAACCAAAGGTAACAGCTCTAGAATCCTCTCCAACTATAGATACTATGGATCAATTGGCTATTTTTACAGAATTAGAACAATTTGAAAGCAAAATCAAGGAAAGCCAATCAAGTTCTATGCAAGCTCCAGTTGCTCAAATGAAGCAATTAGCTCTTCACACTAATGATAGCTTACTGGAATCTGAAGATGAGTCAGACGAAGAACTAGCTTTAATATCCAGGAAGATCAGAAAGATGATCGAGAAGAAGAACAAGCTGAAAAGAGATAAAGGCAGATTTTCCAACAACAAGAAGCCCAACAAGGATTCTAAAGATCAGACATGCTTTGAATGTGGAAAGCCAGGCCATTATAAGCGGGACTGCTACAAATTGAAGTCAAAACAGCAAACTATCTTCAAGGATAAGAAGAAAGCTAAAGCTCTAATGACTTGGAGTGATGATGACTCGGTTTCCAGTGATGATTCAAGTGGAGACATGGTCAATCTTGCCCTAGTTGGACTTGATGATGATTCTGTTCGAGGAAATTCAGAAAGTGGATACCTAGAAAGTGATTCAGAAGAAGATCAGAGTGAGGTAAACTCTTGTAAATATAACTTATCTTCTGAAAATATTGTTTTGGAACCACTAACCATGCAGGAATGTAAGAATGTATCTATGGGTGAATATTATTCTCTTAAAGCTGAAAATAGCAAGCTAAAAGAGAAGAATAATTATCTCAAGACTATGGTTCAAGATTTGATGAGCAAAGTAGATATTTGGATTGACAAGAAGGTACCTACACAAGCTGACAAAGAGGCTAAAATCAAGGATCTTCAAGCTAAAGTTAGTCATGTGGAAAACTTCAACAAAATTCTCCTCAAAAGAAACAAGACCCAATTAATGGAGATCACAGAGTTAAAGAAGGAGATTGAAGCAAGGGATGAATGTTTAGAGTTGTTCAAACTCAGAGAATCAATAGATGCAACACCTTCAAATCAAGCAGAAGAACCATCTCAGCAAGCTGAAATCATAAGTCAGCAAGCTGAAAAGATTGATCTACTCACAAAGGAAGTTGAGGATCTGAAAAAGGGCATGGGATCGTTTGTTCAAGGAGACGAAAGTCTCAAATCTATGATGAACAACACAAATATTCCATTGGTCAGAGAAGGAATTGGAATGAATGCAAACAAGAAGGACAAAACTCTAAGATATGAAGGAAAACATGGCATACCCTATAATTATGCTATGCCTTGGAAGATATGCAACAGATGTGGAAAGAAAGGGCATCTTGAAAAGCATTGCAAAGTTCAGAATGGACAAAAATCATACCATGGAGGAAACAAACAGAAAATAGCTTACTATGATCAGAATGGCAGAACAAAGACAGCTTACCATCATCAGGCTAGCAGAGTTAAATCACCTAGATTTATCCAAAAATGGATAAATAAATCTGATTTACATGTTTTATATGTTTTATCTGCTAACCATGTCGGACCCAACAAACTTTGGGTACCAAAAGGTTGAGTTGTTTTATTTGTTTTGTAGATGTGTCTTGCCGCTCGAGTCAAATCAACTCAATGGATTTTAGATAGCGGATGTACTAGACATATGAGTGGAGACAAAGCACAATTCTTGAGTCTTCAGATGAAAAAGGGTGGAAGAGTGACTATTGGTGATAGCAAAACTCTTCAAATTCTTGGAAAAGGTAAAATAGGTAATAAACACATTTCAATTGATAAAGTTCAATATGTTAAAGGCCTTAAATATAATCTGCTTAGCATAAGTCAGTTATATGATGATGGTCATACTGTTAACTTTGGTATTGATAAGTGTATTATTACTATTGGTACTAACAAAGTCCCCCTAGTTGCTAGAAGGGAAGGAAATATATATATTTTGGACTTTGAGTTGCAGAAAACAGCTTGCTGTCTTGCTGCAATAGACACTGATCCTTATGTTTGGCATAGAAGATTGGGTCATGCTCACATGGACTTACTTAACAAGCTTTCAAAGAAGAAGCTAGTCAAAGGTTTACCCAAAGTCAAGTATGTCAAGACTGAGGTGTGTTCGGCATGCCAATTAGGCAAGCAAATTAGAAGTACTCACAAAGCAAAGAAAATGGTATCTACTTCTGAACCCTTAGAACTTTTACATTTAGACTTATTTGGTCCAGAAGCTTATAAAAGTATAGGAGGTAAGCAATATGGTTTTGTAATTGTTGATGATTATTCTCGTTTTACATGGGTATTGTTTCTTAGAACTAAAGATGCTGCTTTTAATGAGTTTGAGAAACTAATTAAATTACTTGAGAATAAGCTCAATACAAAGCTTGTAGGAATAAGGAGTGATCGAGGTGGTGAATTCCAAAAAGACTTTGTTACTTATTGTGAAGAAAGAGGAATATCACATGAATTCTCTGCTCCAAGGACTCCACAACAAAATGGTGTGGTGGAACGCAAGAATAGGTCACTGCAAGAGACAGCAAGGACTTTGTTGCAAGAAAGCAAGTTACCTAGAAGTTTTTGGGCAGAAGCAGTCAACACAGCATGCTATGTTATGAATAGAGTATTGATAAGACCTATTTTGGACAAGACTCCATATGAATTGCTCAAGAAAAAGAGGCCCAACATCAGTTACTTCAGAATCTTTGGCTCAAAGTGTTTTGTGCTCAAGATAATTGGTAATGATGGTAAATTTGATGCTAAATCTTATGCAGCTATTTTTCTTGGTTATTCTATGAATAGTAAAACCTATAAAGTTTATAATGTGTCTAAGCATATTATTGAGGAATCTATAGATGTTACTTTTCAAGAACCTAACAATGATCTTCCAAGAGACGAGGAAGATGATGCAGGTGAAGCTGGACAATAGCAAGCTGAAACAGAGAAGGCTACTCCAAAATAGCAAGCTGAAACAGAGACTGATTCTGGAAAATAGCAAGCTGAAATTGAAACTGCCTCAGGAAATCAGCAAGCAGAACCTTCTACTCCAGTTGATGATGCAATTGTAAAGATGGCAAAGATGACTCTTGATGGTCCTAGAGGAAATAGAGCAAAGGATAAAATGCCAATCTATGATGGTGAAGACTTAGCTCCTCCATCTAAGATAAGGAAGACTTCACATGAAGATATTGCAAAGCATTCATTGCCAAAAGCTACACGAACAGTGAAGAATCACCCTCCAGAACAGGTTATTGGTGATATTTCTGATGGTCTCAAGACAAGAAAAGGCACTGCAAATTTTTGTGCTTATGCTGTATTTTTAGCTCAAGAGGAACCCAAGAATGTCAAAGAAGCACTTGAAGATGAAAATTGGATCACGGCTATGCAAGAAGAACTCAATCAATTTGAACGATATGATGTTTGGGAACTGGTCAAGCCACCAAAGGATGTTTCAATCATTGGTACAAAATGGATTTTCAAGAATAAAGTGGATGAATTTGGTACTGTTACTCGAAATAAAGCAAGGCTCGTAGCACAAGGGTACAACCAACAAGAAGGCATTGACTTTGATGAAACTTATGCTCAAGTAGCTAGATTGGAATCAATTAGGATGCTTCTTGCTTATGCATGCTACAAGAAGATCAAGCTACATCAAATGGATGTCAAAAGTGCTTTTCTTAATGGATTTCTGGAAGAGGAAGTTTATGTTAAGTAACCCCCTGGTTTTGAACATGAACAACATCCAGACTATGTTTACAAGCTCAAGAAGGCATTATATGGCTTAAAGCAAGCACCAAGGGCTTGGTACAAGAGGCTTAGTAAGTTTTTGATCAAAAATGGCTTCATTCGAGGTAAAATTGATCCTACTTTATTTACTAAGCAAAATGGTAATGATATTTTGATTGTCCAGAAATATGTAGATGATATAATCTTTGGATCCACTAATGATTCTATGTGTGAGTGGTTTTCTAAGTGTATGAGCAGTGAATTTGACATGAGGCTGATGGGTGAGCTCAATTATTTCTTGGGGCTCCAAATTAAACAATCTAAAGATGGAATTTATGTGCATCAATGAAAATATGTCAAGAATTTGCTGACCAGATTTGGTTTTGACAATGTCAAGCCGAAATCTACTCCAATGAATCAAAATATCAAGCTGACATCGGATGAAAAAGGTAAAGATGTTGATATCAAGAAGTATAGAGGTATGATTGGTAGTCTTTTATATCTTACTGCTTCTCGGCCAGATATTATGTATAGTGTTTGTGTATGTGCTCGTTTTCAAGCTAAACCTAAGGAATCACACTTAAATGCAGTTAAAAGAATATTTCGATATTTAAGTGGGACTATTAATCTTGGGTTATTTTATCCTATTACAAGCACATTTGATCTTGTGGGGTATAGTGATGCTGACTATGCAGGTTGTCAAACTGATAGAAAGAGCACAAGTGGTGTTTGTACATATTTAGGACAAAGTTTCGTATCTTGTCAAAGTAAGAAACAAACTTCAGTTGCATTATCCACAGCAGAAGGTGAGTATTTGGCAGCTGGTAGCTGTTGCTCTCAAATTTTGTGGATGATTCAGACTCTACGAGATTTTGGAATCAAGTGTGGCAAAGTTCCAATCTATTATGACAACACTAGCACCATCAACATATCAAAGAATCCAGTTAATCACTCAAGAACAAAGCATATTGATGTTCGTCATCATTTCTTGAGAGATAATACTGCCAAAGGTAAGATTGAATTAGTTTTTGTACCTACTGAATATCAATTGGCAGATATCTTTACAAAACCCCTTGGCGAAGCAAGATTTTCAACCATTCGAAGGGAACTTGGCATGTGCAGTGTATAATGGCAAGCTATCTTTGGAAATTTGGTAATGTTAGCTTACTATCATTTTTCATATTAGCTTACTATGATTGGTTATTTAAATGACATTTTTTTGTGTTAAGTTATTTTTTTGTTAATTATGATATGTCATTCTCTGTTTAATTATGTTTAAATATTTGCATGATTTGCTGATTTAATTGTTAAATGATTAAAGTGCTAATTGTGGTGTTTTAGATAGATTTAAGATGTTATTTTGATAAGTGTTAGAATTAGGATAATTATTATTTGTTTTTAAATCTTATCCTAAATTATCCCCTAAAAAGGCTATCAAAACACGGGTTAGGGTTTCAATTCTTATTTCACCGCCGCTCAGTTATTTTTCTACTTACCGTCTTCTCTCCAACATCATCGCAATTTGATCTCATCATGGTCCGAACAACAAGGAAATCAGGTCTTCTCGCCAATCGTTCTGTCTCTAAACAAGATAACACTGTGGTTGATTTGGGAAATGAAAGTGCCGATGAAATGTCTCAAACTCCTGATTCCAAGAAGCTCAAGATCACTCTATCATTTGACTCTTCGGATTTGGAACAGAGGTTCACTGAGAATGCATTGGATTCTCATCCCATTCTTCCTGGTATTCTAGTCGTCGGTAAGCTTCTTCAACAATCTGGTGCTTTAGCTTTGTTTAAGACTGTTGGTATGGATAATTTTGTGCTTGAATTACCAAAAGTTTATTACCCTGATTTAGTTCGTGAATTTTATGCAAATTTGCATGAGAATAAGTTTTGTAATTGTGTGTCCACAGTTCGTGATAAGCGCATTCGATTGAACCCTCCTTTTCTTAGCTCATTAATTAAGTTTGATAATCCAACTGAGATTGAGGTTTTTACTGGAAAGGGTTATGTTCTGTTACCTGATTTTTCTATAATGGATCAATTTAAGTTGCTGTTAGGGTCTGATAGCAATATGGAAGAAAATCCCCAACCTCCATCCACTACTTTAGTCACTCCAATGGCTCATTTTTTGTTTAAAATCTGTCGTGCTAATGTGTGTCCTAGAGGTGGAAACAAATCCACTTTCAGTTGTCAGGATGTTACTGTGGTTTCCATGATTTTAGCCGGTAGGGCTTTTGACTTATCTCATTTGATTCTCAAGAATATGCTAGCTGCTGTGAATCAGAATAAAATAGGTTTGCCTTATGGGTTGTTATTATCCAAGATTTTTGACTCATTTAAGATTGATCTTAAGTCTGCTGATAAGTTGTCTGTAAAGGAGGTGTTGGATGCTAAAACCTTAGCAATGTCAAACTTGCATATTGAAAAAGGTGAGTTGGTCAGGATCATTCCTACTCTACCTACTGAAACCCCTGCTGTAGCTGAGCCCTCAGCCTTTTCTCCAACTGCTGAGATGATGCAATTGCTTAAGGGTATTCAAGTTGACAATATTCTGCTTTTTGGACATATGGATGCTACTACAGAGCAAGTGAATCAGCTGAAGACTAAGATTAAGGGATTGAAAGATATTATGCTTAACTTCATGTCTGTTGCAAAACCCTCGGCTTCTCAATCAAATGTTGTTTTGGAAACTGGACTAGATGATTTGGTAAATGCTGCTGGAAATGTGGAAAATGAAGATCAGCTAGATGCTTATTTTTCTCCAAAGGATGATGTTGTCAACACTTCTGATCAGCCTTCAACCTAGATCTTTTTGATGCTTTAAGGGGGAGAAATTTAGGAGACTTATGCGTATGTTTATTTTTGTTTGATTATTAAGACTATCTGTTGGCTTATGTTTAATCTGTGGTTTGCTACTTGGTTTATGATGCTACTTGGTTTATGTTGGCTGTTATTTAAGATATAATTGTCTTTTAGTTTTTAAGAATTGATGTAATGATATAATGCTGCTATGTTGGTTATTTTGGATATGCATGTGTGTCATTTATATTTTAATTGCAGTAACAGGTTATACAATTTTGAGATTTGCATATTTTTAGGGGGAATTTTTATAATTCTCCTAAATGTGTGTAATCATCAGAAAGGGGGAGATTGTAACTCCTTAGTTTTGATGATCACAACACAGCAAGCCATCATGTTGTTATTTGAGAATGTTTGCAGGATATAACAGCTTGATATCATTGTTGTTTAAGTATCATGACAGCAAGCTATCATAAGACGGTAATCTATTTCAGCAAGCTATGATCACGATTGTCAGAATAACAGCAAGCCAAGATGCACAGTCCAGATTCAACAAGGATGTCGAATTTCATGGAGATTTTATAGGATCTTCATATATATCAGTTGTAAGGACTTCTCTAATAAATATACGTGCATTATATATATAAAGCTCAATTATAAAACGTTTTTAATCATTCATTTTGATTTCCTAAAGAATAGGAGTTTGTTTCTCTTTCAAACTCTTTCTCTTATCTTCTTACTAAAACGTTTTATCCTCTACTAAATAGAAGAGATATTTTCTGTACGTTGGACATCTTTCTTTCTCTTCTATCTAACGTACACATGAACATTGGAAACCATCCCAACGATCTTACACGGTAGAATTGGATTCTAGCCGTTGTAATTTGTTGAGGCTGTTTTCAAACGTTAATGTGTGGTTATATAAGAGTTTTTCTAGCAGTTTTATGATGGACGAATTTGCAAGCAAGACCACATACAACTCCTGATCGTTATTGTTTTCAAAATACTCTCAAGCTCTAAATATATATACGTATTTTATTGAAGAGAGTTTATAGTTTAAGTTGTAAACTTTATCATTGATTTGTATTGTTCAAAGTGTATTGATTAGTTGCTGGATAAGTTGGCTAGGGAAACAAAGGTTTAGTGGTACTTGCTAGAGGAGTTTGTACTACGGGGTAGTATAGTACTTAGAGAGCAGGTTCTTAAACAGGGTTTCAGCAAGCCATTATCAGCAGCTGGGATAAAGGGAGATATATTGTTGTATCTTGTAGTTGTAACCTTCATTGGTCAATAATATATTCTCTTACCAGGTTGGTAAGGGACCAGGACGTAGACCATAGGGGCTTAGGGGTCGAACCTGGCTAAAATTCTTGTGTGTTCTATTTACTTTCCTGCACATTATTTTCTGCATTGCATTTAGTCATCTCAGCTTACTATCATTGTCAGATTATAGTTCAGTTGGTAAAATCTCAGTAAGCTATTATCGGGTAAAATTTAAAAGTAATCCTAGTTAGCCATAATCACCTATTCACCCCCCCCCCACTAGGTGTAATTTCAATAACTTATTTGATCAGTTTCAAGGAGCAAAATATTTTTCGAAGATTGATCTACGGTCAGGTTACCATCAACTAAGAGTGAAGGCAAGTGATATTCCGAAAAAAACATTCAGGACTCATTACGGACACGACGAGTTTCTTGTTATGTCATTTGGATTGACAAATGCACCTGCAGTTTTCATGGACCTATTGAACAGGGTATTCAAGGATTTTATGGACAAGTTTGTGATTGTGTTTATTGATGATATATTGGTGTATTCAAAGTCAGAGGAGGTTCATGAGGAGCATCTTCGAGTTGTGTTGGAAATACTAGGGAATAACAAATTGTATGCAAAATACAAGAAGTGTGAATTTTGGCTTGATCAAGTTGCATTTTTGGGACATATTGTATCAGCAGATGGAATCAAGGTGGATCCAGCCAAGGTTAAGGATATTACCAATTGGCCAAGACCTAGCACTGTGACGGAAGTGAGGAGTTTCTTGGGACTCGCGGGCTACTATCGCCGATTTGTAGAAGGCTTTTCGACAATTGCGATGCCACTGACACAGTTGACTCGAAAAAGCAACAAGTTCATATGGACCGATGAGTGTGAGACTAGTTTTCAAGAATTGAAGAAGAGACTTGTGACATCACCAGTATTGACACTACTATCAGGATTGGGAGGCTATGTGATTTATAGCAATGCTTTGAAGAAGGGACTTGGCTGTGTATTGATGCAACATGGAAATGTGATTGCCTATGCTTCAAGACAATTAAAGACTCGCGAGGTGAATTATCCGACACATGACTTAGAGCTTGCAGCCGTTATTTTTGCATTGAAGATATGGAGACACTATTTGTATGGTAATAAGTGTGAGATCTTTACTGACTACAAGAGTTTGAAGTACATATTCACGTCGAAAGAGCTTAATATGAGGCAAAGACAATGGATTGAATTATTGAAAGACTATGATGTGAGCATTCAGTATCATCCCCGAAAGGCTAATTAGGTTGCAAATGCTTTAAGCAGAAAGGATTTTGAGAATTTAGCCGCGTTGGTGACACAACAACCTCCTCTTTAACGTGAGATTGAGAAATTTGGTTTGGAGTTTTATCATCGGGATACAGTTGGTATGGTAGCAAGTTTGCATGTCGAGCCTAGTCTTATCACTAGGATTAAGGCAGCTCATGATGGAGATGGAGAATTTTGGTCTTTTGTCCAGAATATTGATCCTGAAAAGCAACCAGGATTTCATTTTGATTATCATGGCATTCCATCGATGTATAATCGTCTATGTGTTCCTGCTAACAAGGACCTTAGGGAGGAATTGATGGAAGAGGCTCATAGATCACCGTTTTCTATTCATCCAGGTGAGACAAAGATGTATCGAGATTTAAAGGAACACTTTTGGTGGAGTGGCATGAAACGAGATATTGTCGATTTTGTTTCGAAGTGTTTGACTTGTCAACAGGTAAAGATTGAGCACCAGAGGCCAAGTAGATTATTACAACCATTGGAGTTACCTACTTGGAAGTGGGAGAATATTTGCATGGATTTTATCATAGGACTGCCTAAGACTTTTAAGAAACATGATGCGATATGGGTGATTGTAGATAGACTCACTAAATCTGCTCACTTTTTGGCAATCCATGAGAACATGAACTTGGAGAGCTTAGCGCTATTATACAGGAATGAGATTGTTAGACTACACGGGATTCTAGTTTCGATCGTGTCCGACGGAGATCCCAGATTCACTTCAAGATTTTGGAAAGGATTTCAAAAGGTATGGGGCACCAAGTTGAACTATAGCACAACATTTCATCCACAATCGGATGGGTAGTCAGAGAGGATAATTCAGACCTTGGAGGACTTGTTGTTAGCATGTGCATTAGAGTGGTATGGAAATTTGGATGACTATTTGCCTTTGGTTGAATTTGCTTATAATAACAGTTGGCAGAGCAGCATTGGTATGGCTTCTTTTGAGGCACTCTATGGGCGCAAGTGCAGACCACCTATTTGTTGGAATGAAGTAGGAGAGAAGATTTTAGAGGGTTCCGGTCTAGTCCAAGTCACTACAGATAAGGTAGCAGTTGCTCGAGAAAGACTTGAACAAGCTCGATCTAGACAGAAGAGTTATGCTGATAAGGGTATACGAGAATATGAATTTAAAGCAGGAGACAAGGTCTTCCTTAAGGTATCTCCTCAGAGAGGAATTCAGCGATTCGGTCAGAAGGGTAAACTAAGTCCGAGGTATATAGGACCTTTTGAGATTCGTAAGAGGGTTGGAGCTGTGGCATATAGAGTCGATTTACTACCACAATTGTCAAGGGTGCACAATGTGTTTCATGCATCAGTTCTGAGGAAGTATGTATATCATCCTAATCATGTTGTTCAGTATCCCTTAGATGCATTTCGTGAAGATTTATCTTGTGAAGAAGAAGCTGAAGCTATATTGGCGAGGGAGGGGAGAGTGTTGCGCAAGAACACCATCTCTTTTATTAAAGTTTTATGAAAAAATCTTGATGTTCGAGAAGCTACTTGGGAAACTGAGGATTCAGTTCGCGCAAGATATCCGTACCACTTCAAATCAGATACTTCACTAGAATTTTGAGGATAAAATTATTTTAAGGAGGGAAGAATATAATACCCCATATTTTATTTGTTAAATTGTTAGTGTAATAAACTAGTAAATATATGATTAATTATTTTTAGAATTCAAAATTATGGAGAATGTTTTATTTAGATAATTGGTTGTTTATAATTTGAATTTGTAAGCTATCTTTTTGTTGTTTAAAATTTGAAGTCAAACTACGAAGTACGTGATAAGATATTTTTAAACAGCTAATGGGGAGATGATGTGGAAAAATGTGGAGAAAATTATGGACAACAATTTCATAATTTGTTAGACCTGTTTATCATATAAACAGAGTCACCCTGTTAGTGCTATCACACAAAATTTATCTTAGAGCGACAGCTGAAAGCCAACAGAAATGAAAACTATTATTAGTATAATTATATAACTTACTAGCAAGAGAAGAGGTGGTGCATAGGAAAGAAAGTTTTGGCGTACAACTCCGACAAGGTCAGAAAAGAACTAACTGGTTGGAGTGTCACGGTTAAGTACTGGGTTGTCAAAGATTTAGAGGAGGAGAAAGAGATTCACAAGGAAGCATTTAGAGGAGGAGAAAGAGTTTCACAAGGAAGCTAGGTTAAGCCTTACCAAAAGTTTCAAAGAAGTGTACACCTTGTGAAGGTTTAGTTAAAAATTTAATCACCACATAATTTAATGACTATTATTTATGTTGTATACTAATATTAGTCATTTTTATTTTAAGGTTTATAATTATTTGTACACATTCTTTTTACATAATTATATCAGGCTCTAAATTCATAAGTTTTATCAAATTATTATATTATTTGTTTATGTATTTATATATTGTGTTAGGTTATTGTTTAATGCATGTTTAATTGATTTAATTAATTAATTGTTATTTGTACTGGCGACAAGATGTTTAATTAGTAGTAATTTACTTAGTCATGTTCCGTGTTGTTCTTGTTTTTAATTTTTATGTCATAAAGTTGGTTTAAGAAATTATATGATTCTTAGGTTTTTACATTTTATTAATTGGGTGATATGGTATATTTTAATATTGTTAGTGTCTGGCTAGTTTTTCTAATTATTATTCACTAGTTATGTGTGTGAGTTTTTTACAATAATTATCATGTTATATTGTGCTAGTAATTAATATGTAAAAATATTTGTAAAATAAAATATATTTTCACAAGATTTAGTTTATGAGATTTATTAAAAATTGACAAAATATGTATTTGTGGGACTAATGATATATAAAGTATTTTAATTTACAGGACATATGTAGTCAAAATATTATGTTAATTAAGTTAAGTAATTAATAATTGATTGTTTGTTTATCTAAAATTATAAATTATTCACATTTGTTAATCATATTATGTTATTATGTTTTCCTCATAACATATATATTACCTTAGTCTCATTATTTTTTTAACCAATATGTTATTAATTATAGTATCTAATATTTGGGCATAATAATTTAAAATTTGTAAGTAATGTAGTAGTATTAATGTGCAAAAGTGAATTTGATAATCTTGTTAGTATGATAAACACAGAGCATGTTATATTTATTTTTATCATTTTCTTAAATTGTTGTTATAATTTAATATGTTAAATTAATGTATAATTTAAGTTTGTCTACTTTTATAAAGTTATATACTTAGAGATTTCTACATTACTTTTATAAATTAATAAAATATCTTTTATATTTTATGAACCAGCTTGTATATTATTCAGATTATTTGTTAGTTAAATGTTTATATACTATAGCATGAATAAAATATTATAATTTTATTAGCTTACTTTTTGGGTTTTAGAGTTTGGCGTTTATAAGTTATATTTGTGTTGATATTATAGATTGGTTTCGAAGTTGATTTGGAGCTAGGTAGTGATTTAATATTTTAGACTCATTTCAGGTACGAGTATCCTCCATTTCTCTCCATTTAAAATATATTTTCTTCCTCTGTACTTATTGTCCTATCATATTTATCTTATCATATTTTATTTTGTTAAGTTGTACATCTTGTATATGTACACTTATTAATTTTTGCTCAGCCATATTTGATCCATGTTGATGCTTAACCACTTTTGATCTATGCTGCCTATCAGTATACTTGATTTGTCACATGCAACTTTTATTTTCAATATTATTGGCAACACTTTGTAATCATTTGGCATGGGCTCTTAAACTTATTTGTATGCGGGTAAATCACAGACGTGACACATGGAGTTTTTGCAGTCTTTGGTGCTCACGGCACTAACTCGTATCAGTGTTGTGAGTATACGAGCATGTCTCTAGGGTATGAGACATGATTAAGATCATGATCATTTTGTTTGTTTGGGAAATGTTTTATACATTTCATTTTGTCCTTCTTGTGGATAACCGGAGAAGGAACTCTTTGCACTGTGCTTTACTTGGTGTTTACTAGCAAGCAGAGGTTTTATAAGATGCCCTTATTAGTACCCACCTTACTTGTTCTCATCCATTTCTTTGATTTTGTTTGGATTAGTTTGTTCCTTGATTCTAAATAATTATTGTCATATTACTCATCTTCTTGGCTAATTGTTAAAATCAAATATCTTCTGTTGCTTTATCTTTTAATGATATATTCGTACTGGGCATTTGGCTCACTCGTATTTATTTCTTTCCACGGGTAGTCGGGGGTAATGCGGGGGTGTGATGAGTGCTGCCCAGATTTTAGCTTGTTTATCTAGTTGAAAATAAAGTCAAGGACATGTTTTATTCCATATTATTTTAGATCTTGTTAGAGAACTTTATTTTGGATCTTTCGAACTTTTGTTAGCTTAATAAATTATGTTTAGCTTGTTTTTACTTCCATTAATAAATAAAGCTTGGCTTTTGTAGCCTCTACTTGTTTAAGTGGGGTGTTACAACGTTGGTATCAGAGCTTAGGTTATAGTTTCTGTAGACTATCCTTTAGGATTTGACCTGTGAGTTTTGGGTTGACTTCATATGGGTAGATTTATGATTTTGTGATATATGTGTTTGTGCACTCATAAAATTTTGTGCAGGATGGCAAGAGGTAGCAGTAGTCGAAATATTGGGGGGAATGATAATCAGTAGATTGTTATGGATAGGAGTACTTTTATGGAGATGTTGCGGGAAGTTCAACGTGAGAAGAATCCCACTGCTAACGGGCAAGATCGAGATGGTCAAACTATGTTTGATCGGTTTATGAAGCAAAGACCCAATTGTTTTAAGGAGGCCAAGACTCCCATGGATGCTGAAGCTTGGATATATCACATGGAGAAAAATTTCATTGTCTTGGAGTATTCAGAGGTGAAAAAGTCTCAATTTTCTACATATCATCTTGAGGGGGATGCTAATACTTGGTGGAAGTCTATGGTAGCCTCGCATGCACCTGGCTATGAAAATACTCTTAGTTGGCATATATTCAAAACTTAGTTTGGCCAGAGGTACTTTCCAGCCAGCATACGTGAGGAATATATAAGGGAGTATCAGAGTATTATTCTGAGAGATGATGAGTCGGTGGCAGACTTTCAAGTCAGATTTCAGAGGTTAGCTGGTTATGCGAGATATGTGGCTGGGTCAGAAGTGGATAAAATCGTGAAGTTTATGTGGGCATTAAAGAATTCCATCGGCAACCATATCATCTTTAACCGCTACACATCCATGCATACCTTGGTTGATAGTGTCAGAGATCAAGAGCTTCATCAGGTTGACTTTCTCAAGAAAAGAAAAAAGGAAGAGGAATTTTCCTATCGTCGACATGGATTTCAGAAAAATGGTGGGTCTTCAGGTGGATTCAAACCAAATGATCAGAGGTATAATACTCGGAATTTCAGCAAAAGAATGGAAATCAAGGAAATGAGCAAAAGAGGTCTTTCAACCAAACTGGAAATAAGGAAGTATCTAAGTGTGAGCATTATGGAAAGATGCATGAAGGAAGCACTTGCTATTGGGCTACTAGAGCATGCTTCAATTATGGAAAGAAGGGTCACACTATTCAAGACTGTCAGATGCCACCAAAGAATCCTTGGGATCGTAGAGATCAGGGAGAGAAAAACAACCAGAAGACTTCCGGTCGTGTGTTTTCCATCACTGCAAAAGATGCTGCAAGTACTCCAAGTACCATTTCAGGATCACTTTTTGTCGGTAATGGAAATGCTATAGTCTTATTTGATACTGGAGCTACACATTCATTTATCTCTACATCTTATGTTAAACACTTAGACATTGCATCCACTGCACTTATATCGGATTTTTTTGTTGGCACTCCTATAGGTGTAACTATACTTGTGAATTCTCAATATCTTGATTGTGTAGTTAGAGTAGACGATAGAGAACTATTTGTTGATCTCTTACCTATTCAGATGAGGGACTTTGATATCATACTGGGGATGGATTGACTGGAGCGACACAAAGCTATAATTGATTGTCCAGGAAAAAGAATAATTTTTGGGGACTCCAATTCGCTTGAGTTCGTGTTTCAGGGTTCTAAGCCTAGTGGTTGTGGAAAATTCATTTCGGCCATCAAGGCTAAGAAGATGATTGCTCATGGATGTGAAGGATTTTTAGCGTATGTGATTGACATGTCCAAGGTGCAGCCAGAATTAGAAGATGTTCTTGTTGTTCGTGAGTTTTCAGATGTATTTCCCGAAGATTTGGAGGGTCTTCTGCCCGAAAGAGAGATAGAATTTTCTATCGATTTGTTACCAGATGCACAACCTATTTCCAAGGCACCTTATAGAATGGCTCCGTTAGAGGTACAAGAGCTGAAAGAACAGCTGGAGGAGTTACTCGATAAGGGTTTTATTATACCCAGTTTTTCGCCTTGGGGAGCACCAGTTCTATTTGTGAATAAGAAGGATGGTTCGATGAGACTCTGTATTGATTATCGAGAGTTGAACCGAATCACGGTGAAGAATAGATATCCATTACCGAGGATCGATGACTTATTTGATCAGCTTCAAGGAGCAAAATATTTTTCAAAGATTGATCTACGGTCAGGTTACCATCAACTAAGAGTGAAGGCAAGTGATATTCCGAAGATATCATTCAGGACTCGTTATAGACACGACGAGTTTCTTGTTATGTCTTTTGGATTGAAAAATGCACCTGCAGTTTTCATGGACCTAATGAACAGGGTATTCAAGGATTTTCAGGAAAAGTTTCTGATTGTGTTTATTGATGATATATTGGTGTATTCAAAGTCAGTGGAGGTTCATGAGGAGCATCTTCGAGTTGTGTTGGAAATACTAGGGAATAACAAATTGTATGCAAAATACAAGAAGTGTGAATTTTGTCTTGATCAAGTTGCATTTTTGGGACATATTGTATCAGTAGATAGAATCAAGGTGGATCCAGCCAAGGTTGAGGCTATTACCAATTGGCCAAGATCTAGCACTGCGACAGAAGTGAGGAGTTTCTTGGGACTCGCGGGCTACTATCACCAATTTGTAGAAGGCTTTTCGACAATTGCGATGCCATTGACACAGTTGACTCGAAAAAGCAACAAGTTCATATGGACCGATGAGTGTGAGACTAGTTTTCAGGAATTGAAGAAGAGACTTGTGACATCACCAGTATTGACACTACTATCAGGATTGGGAAGCTATGTGATTTATAGCGATGCTTCAAAGAAGGGACTTGGCTATGTCTTGATGCAACATGGAAATGTGATTGCCTACGCTTCAAGATACTTAAAGCCTCACGAGGTGAATTATCCGACACATGACTTAGAGCTTGCAGCCGTCATTTTTGCATTGAAGATATGGAGACACCATTTGTATGGTGATAAGTGTGAGATATTTACTGACCACAAGAGTTTGAAGTACATATTCACGTAGAAAGAGCTTAATATGAGGCAAAGACAATAGATTGAATTATTGAAAGACTATGATGTGAGCATTCAGTATCATCCCCGAAAGGCTAATAAGGTTGCAAATGCTTTAAGCAGAAAGGATTTTGAGAATTTAGCCGCGTTGGTGACACAACAACCTCCTCTTTAACGTGAGATTGAGAAATTTGTTTTGGAGTTTTATCATCGGGATACAGTTGGTATGGTAGCAAGTTTGCATGTCGAACCTAGTCTTATCACTAGGATTAAGGCAGCTCATGATGGAGATGGAGAATTATGGTCTTTTGTCCAGAATATTGATCCTGAAAAGCAACCAGGATTTCATTTTGATGATCATGGCATTCCATCGATGTATAATCGTCTATGTGTTCCTGCTAACAAGGACCTTAGGGAGGAATTGATGGAAGAGGCTCATAGATCACCGTTTTCTATTCATCCAGATGAGACAAAGATGTATCGAGATTTAAAGGAACACTTTTGGTGGAGTGGCATGAAACGAGATATTGTCGATTTTGTTTCGAAGTGTTTGACTTGTCAACAGGTAAAGATTGAGCACCAGAGGTCAAGTGGATTATTACAACCATTGGAGTTACCTACTTGGAAGTGGGAGAATATTTGCATGGATTTTATCATAGGACTGCCTAAGACTTTTAAGAAACATGATGTGATATGGGTGATTATAGATAGACTCACTAAATCTGCTCACTTTTTGGCAATCCATGAGAACATGAACTTGGAGAGCTTAGCGCTATTATACAGGAATGAGATTGTTAGACTACACGGGATTCCAGTTTCGATCGTGTCCGACGGAGATCCCAGATTCACTTCAAGATTTTGGAAAGGATTTCAAAAGGTATGGGGCACCAAGTTGAACTATAGCACAACTTTTCATCCACAATCGGATGGGCAGTCAGAGAGGATAATTCAGACCTTGGAGGACTTGTTGTGAGCATGTGCATTAGAGTGGTATGGAAATTTGGATGACTATTTGCCTTTGGTTGAATTTGCTTATAATAACAGTTGGCAGAGCAGCATTGGAATGGCTTCTTTTGAGGCACTCTATGGGCGCAAGTGCAGACCACCTATTTGTTGGAATGAAGTAGGAGAGAAGCTTTTAGAGGGTTCCGGTCTAGTCCAAGTCACTACAGATAAGGTAGCAGTTGCTCGAGAAAGACTTGAACAAGCTCGATCTAGACAGAAGAGTTATGCTGATAAGGGTAGACGAGAATATGAATTTAAAGCAGGAGACAAGGTCTTCCTTAAGGTATCTCCTCAAAGAGGCATTCAGCGATTCGGTCAGAAGGGTAAACTAAGTCCGAGGTATATAGGACCTTTTGAGATTCGTGAGAGGGTTGGAGCTGTGGCATATAGAGTCGCTTTACTACCACAATTGTCATGGGTGCACAATGTGTTTCATGCATCAGTTCTGAGGAAGTATGTATATCATCCTAATCATGTTGTTCAGTATCCCTTAGATGTATTTCGTGAAGATTTATCTTGTGAAGAAGAAGCTGAAGCTATATTGGCGAGGGAGGGGAGAGTGTTGCGCAAGAACACGATCTCTTTTATTAAAGTTTTATGAAAAAATCATGATGTTCGAGAAGCTACTTGGGAAACTGAGGATTCAGTTCGCGCAAGATATCCGTACCACTTCGAATCAGATACTTCACTAGAATTTTGAGGATAAAATTATTTTAAGGAGGGAAGAATATAATACCCCATATTTTATTTGTTACATTGTTAGTGTAATAAACTAGTAAATATATGATTAATTATTTTTAGAATTCAAAATTATGGAGAATGTTTTATTTAGATAATTGGTTGTTTATAATTTGAATTTGTAAGCTATCTTTTTGTTGTTTAAAATTTGAAGTCAAACTACGAAGTACGTGATAAGATATTTTTAAACAGCTAATGGGGAGATGATGTGGAAAAATGTGGAGAAAATTATGGACAACAGTTTCATAATTTGTTAGACCTGTTTATCATATAAACAGAGTCACCCTGTTAGTGCTATCACACAAAATTTATCTCAGAGCGACAGCTGAAAACCAACAGAAATGAAAACTATTATTAGTAGAATTATATAACTTACTAGCAAGAGAAGAGGTGGTGCATAGGAAAGAAAGTTTTGGCGTACAACTCCGACAAGGTCAGAAAAGAACTAACTGGTTGGAGTGTCACGGTTAAGTACTGGGTTGTCAAAGATTTAGAGAAGGAGAAAGAGATTCACAAGGAAGCATTTAGAGGAGGAGAAAGAGTTTCACAAGGAAGCTAGGTTAAGCCTTACCAAAAGTTTCAAAGAAGTGTACACCTTGTGGAGGTTTAGTTAAAAATTTAATCACCACATAATTTAATGACTATTATTTATGTTGTATACTAATATTAGTCATTTTTATTTTCAGGTTTATAATTATTTGTACACATTTTTTTTACATAATTATATCAGGCTTTAAATTCAGGTAAGTTTTATCAAATTATTATATTATTTGTTTATGTGTTTATATATTGTGTTAGGTTATTGTTTAATGCATGTTTAATTGATTTAATTAATTAATTGTTATTTGTACTGGCTACAAGATGTTTAATTAGTAGTAATCTACTTAGTCATGTTCCGTGTTGTTTTTGTTTTTAATTTTTATGTCATAAAGTTGGTTTAAGAAATTATATGATTCTTAGGTTTTTACATTTTATTAATTGGGTGATATGGTATATTTTAATATTGTTAGTGTCTGGCTAGTTTTTCTAATTATTATTCACTAGTTATGTGTGTGAGTTTTTTACAATAATCACTACAACATTTTTGCAATCATACAACTGTTTTTTTTCGTTGTCTGACAGGTAGAATTTCCGTTGTCTATCCAACACTCGTGTGATCGAAGGTTGGACAACGGTTGTTAATACAGTTGTAATAAGGGAGATTCAACAACGTTTTTCAATACTGGTTACAATCAATAAGGCACAACAGTTACTCTTTATTAACCATTGTTGGAACTTTATTAAAACAACTGTTTCTTTATTCAACTGTTGTCTACCTAACTTAACAACAATGGTTTTGTAGAAAAACCATTGTTGTTACCTTATTTAATATTATCATAAACAACAGTTTATAAACTTCTTTTCTGAATATTTTTTTAAAAGACAATAGTGAAAATAATTTAAACTGTTGCAAAGAATATCAAAAGACAACAGTTTTTTTAAAAAAAATATGTGGAGTGAGACATACAACGGTTTTTATTATTTTTTAAGTGACTTTCACACAATTGTTTATAAAATTAATCTCATTATTTAAAATAAACCAATTTTAAAATAAAATTATATAATGATAATTCAATTGTTATTTCACAATTGAAATTAAATTTACAATACAAAGGTTCTCTACAAGAATTACAAGTATAACAAAGTTTCATTAAAATTCACCAACAAGTTGGTAGTTACCAGTAAAATTCACTTTCATGCCAATTAGGTCCAGTTCTTTAAAATGCATTAAACTGGCTCCATAATAAGCTTCATCAATAAATAGAATGTTACTAACTTCAGAAGCAGCTTTCCACTTCTCGTTATATAAAACTGATTTATATGGGGCTCTGTCACCTTGGCTAGTCCTTAGCTATTGCCCACCTTTGATTCTACCAGCTCTCTTAGCAGGGGGAAACTTTAAGTCTTGACCATTACTTCCAATCTCTAACCATCTGAATATTTCAATTCAGATGCTTTATAACCATTGTATAGCTGCAATGCTGAACTCTGCAAATAATAAATAAAAAACATAAAGTTGTGTAACAAATCATGTAAATATATAATAAGGATGAATTGATAATCTACGAGTCTAAGAACGTGTTCAATACAAAATGAAGATTACAGAATGGATCAGTGCTTATTAAATAGAGACGCAATTCAAATAAATGCAATCCAAGTTGAGAATCTTACCTACAAGGTGATTTACTAAGGAACCATTTGGCATGTATTCGTAGACTAAGATTTTTTGTTGGCCATCAGCACAATATCCCAAAAGATTGACAAGGTTTGGATGGTGAACAATACTAAGTGTCAAAATCTCTGCTAGGAACTCTCGATTTCCTTGATATCCATTTATGTCAAGTTGCTTCACTGCGACAATCTGAAGGACACAACCAAAAGCAGAGTTAAGATTGAAAAAAATTGGTGCAAAGATGGAGGAAGAAGAAACAAAATAATTACTTTACTGGTGCGTGTTATCTGTCCTTTGTACACCCTCCCAAACCCTCATTCTCCTAATAGCAGATCAGGATGGAAGTTCTGTGTTCCAGCAGCTGGTGTTCTTCATGGAATCAGTACGCACAATTCTACAGCATATTACAGGAATTACTTAGGTTCCCCAGTCCCTTTTTTAGCAGTGGTTGTGAGCACACACACAACACATGGTTTGACATAAGTATGTGTAAGATGATTACCAACTAAATTGTGCTATTATTCAGAGGAATATAGATTAATATTATATGTGTTCTGCTATGCCTATAACCAAACTTGAATGTCAAAACTAATGGTTAGTGGCAAGCACACAATGCAATAAATTTGATGATTTTGCGGCTGATAAATCACCCATCATTTTCAACATTCACAACACAATCTTGAGCACATTTAAGAACCCACAACAGAAAAAAATAACCAGCATATAATTACAATCAGTGCATGCTCCTTTTATACTATTCATGACTCAAATATCATTTAATATAAAAAAAAAGAACCCAACTCGCAGCATGTATCGCAGTTTTTGTTTTAATTCAACACAACTCTAGCAGCACATTTCTGCCATTAAAATAGACCACCCAAGTTTTACCCAGAGAGAGAGAGATCAAATTTAAGACCGACGCAACGAAAATCATATATTTTCAATTCAAAGAAGATAAACATAATGTATCAGAATTTGGAACAAGGAAACACATAATCAAAATATACAAACATACTAAGTTATAAGTTGACAATAGTTTATAATGTTCTTGCAGACTAGCTTACATTAAATCTTGCATCTCTTAGATTATTAGAATTATAACAATTTAACAGGAGCAGTTACAGGCTTTTACCTGACAAGGCCCAAGTTGAGTATACACCAAGAAGTCTGTGGCCAAGATTTCTTCTTGGCCTTCATCAACAAAACTCTAGCCCAAGCAATCCATCCTTCCCATGATATTCTCTTATCCCATGGACTTCCCCACTCTAGCAGAAATGTCAAGCCTTTCTCAGCTTCTTTCTCAGCCTCTTCATATCTGCACCTCCAGTCCTCCACAGCTAACATTTGTAACAAATTAAACTAAATGCAACTAAAAAACTACAATTGCCTAACAAACACAAAAGACATTAGAATTAAAGCTAAAAACATCAATCATGACACCATATTTCATTTCATTTGAGCTTAACAGAGCAAATTGAAAAAATACAAATTGCAAATTGTGAAGATATAAATACCTTGGGACGTCTATCAATGAAGAATTTAATGAGCATCTTGAACCCTAATTTAACATCCTTCCACTCCTCCAAATCACAAAACCCTAACAAAATCCCCAAAATCCTAACCACGACTCTCAAACTCGGGGCTGGTTCCAATGACGACAATGGCGGCGACGGAGGCGACGGAGCTGGTTCCAATGACGGCGATTGCGGCGGTTTCAAGGGTTTCGAGTTGGGGTGAAATGGAGGAGACTGAGAAGGGATTTCGGGTCAGGTTGGTGAGAGTAGGGAATGGGCTGGGCTTAATCGATGTGATTTTGAAAATAAAAAGGTAAGAAACCGGAGATAGAAGAGTGGCAGAGGAACAATGAGGGAGATGAAGGCGGTCAGAGATAAGATGGGAAAGGGAAAGGGAAATTGGGGGATCACACAAAAAATGAATTAAAGGAAAAAAGGGAGAGATAAGGGGGGAAATGAAATTTGGAGGAAGGGGGAAATGAAATTTCATTGGAGGGAATGGAAAAATTGGGTGATAATGGGAAAATAATTTAATAAATATTTTAATTTATAATTTTTTTTAATATTTTAATTAAATTTATCGTATTATATATTTATCGTATTATACTTAATTATATTTGTCGTAGTTTAATTATATTTGTCGTATTTTAATTATATTTATCGTAGTTTTACTGGATTTTTCTAATACTGACATGCAAGATTAATTTCAAATTTGTTAATAATTTTTTCTTTTGACTAAAATTGATATATCTTAACATCCGTACGGTTGGATCTTCGAAAAAACCAATTTAAAAAATAATCTTGTGAATCGGGAACGAGTCTCGTTGTCGGGAGTGTAAGTTTTACTAGAATTTTCTAATCCTGACATGCAAGATAAATTTTAAATTTGTTAATAATTTTTTCATAAGACTAAAATTGATATATCTTAACATCCGTACGGTTGGATGGTTGAAAAAAATATTTTAAAAATTAATCTTGTGAATCCGGAACGAGTCTCGTTGTTGAGAGTGGTACTTTTATTAGAATTTTCTAATCCTGACATGCAAGATGAATTTTAAATTTATTAATAATTTTTAATTATTTTTTTAAATGGATAAAATAAATATATTTTAACATCCGTATGGTTGGATCGTCCAAAAAATCATTTTAAAAAACTATGTTTTCAATCAGCAATGAATCTTGTTTCACGGATTTGTACCTTTACCTCATTTTTCTTATAAAGTCAAGCAAGATAAATTTTGAAATTTTTAATTATTTTTTTACATGGCTAAAATCAATATATTTTAATATTTGTACGGTTGGATCGTCCAAAAAATCATTTCAAAAAATTATTTCGTTAATCAGCAACGAATCTTGTTTTAGGGAGTTGTGCTTTTACCGGATTTTTCTAATCCTGGTCGTGCAAGATGAATTTTAAATTTTTTAATAATTTTTTCATATGACTAAAATCGATATATCTTAACATCCGTACGGTCGGATCGTCGAAAAAATCATTTTAAAAATCAATCTTGTATATCGGGAACGAGTCCCGTTGTCGGGAGGGGTACTTTTACCGGATTTTTCTAATCCTGACGTGCAAGATGAATTTCAAATTTTTTAATAATTTTTTCATATGACTAAAATCGATATATCTTAACATCCGTACGGTCGGATCGTCGAAACAATCATTTTAAAAATCAATCTTGTAAATCAGGAACGAGTCTCGTTGTCGGGAGGGGTACTTTTATCGGATTTTTCTAATCCTGACGCGCAAGATGAATTTCAAATTTTTTAATAATTTTTTCATATGACTAAAATCGATATATCTTAACATCCGTACGGTCGGATCGTCGAAAAAATCATTTTAAAATCAATCTTGTATATCGGGAACGAGTCCCGTTGTCGGGAGGGGTACTTTTACCGGATTTTTCTAATCCTGACGTGCAAGATGAATTTCAAATTTTTTAATAATTTTTTCATATGACTAAAATCGATATATCTTAACATCCGTACGGTCGGATCGTCGAAACAATCATTTTAAAAATCAATCTTGTAAATCGGGAACGAGTCTCGTTGTCGGGAGGGGTACTTTTATCGGATTTTTCTAATCCTGACGTGCAAGATGAATTTCAAATTTTTTAATAATTTTTTCATATGACTAAAATCGATATATCTTAACATCCGTACGGTCGGATCGTCGAAAAAATCATTTTAAAAATTAATCTTGTAAATCGGGAACGAGTCTCGTTCACGATAACGAGACTCGTTCCTGATTTACAAGATTAATTTTTGAAATTATTTTTTCGACGATCGAACCATACGGATGTTAAGATATATCAATTTTAGTGATATGAAATTTTTTTTAACAAATTTGAAATCCATCTTGCATGTCAGGATTAGAAGAATCTAGTAAAAGTACTAGTCCCGAAATGAGACTCGTTCCCGATTTACAAAATTAATTTTTTAAAATAATTTTCTCAATGATCCAATCATACCGATGTTAAGATATATCGATTTTAGTCATATGAAAAAATTGTTAAAAAAATTAAAATTCATCTTGCATGATATAAATAGAAATATTAAAATATTTTGACACTAATCATTATAAAAATAAATAAAAAAATAAAAAATATTATACTCACTTTCATTTAATTCTTTCCCTTGGTCACTCAATCATTTCCCCCTTCACAAAATTTTTTTCCCCCCTTTACTTCTAAATCTGATAAAATGTATCCCCCTTTTACTTTCAATCTCAGTCCTCATCTTCAATTATAACATAGTGATGGGCTTCTATAGTGAATTGTTGGGCGATCATTTTCCCCCCAAAACAAAAAACTCCTCAATAATACTTCTCTCTCTGCCGCTGTCTTTTCTCTATCGATGCTCTCTTTCCCTCTCTCCCACTCTCTCTATGAAAGCATGAATTTTTGGTGTTTCAGGACTCCGAAATTCTTTCTCTCCACTGGACATGTCTATGGCTCCGATTTGGGGCTCCTATTAAATAAAAAGAAACAAGTGCTTTAGAAAGTAAAGACCCCAGCTCTGTTACTTTTGGTGCTCCTAGGTAAGCTTCTTTTTTCAAATCCTTATCTTTATTTTACATGCAATTTGAATTTTTGGGTGTGGATCTGAAATGGGCTTTTATTGTTTCTTGCTAATTTAGAGCAAATAATTTTTTTTGTTGGTATTTGGAAATGAGATAAAGATTGATTCTTTGATGACCCATTTTAGTTAGTGTTAATGGGTTTTGTTTGTTTTTCTGTTTAATGCTTTTTTGATAAATCTTGGGTTGCTTACAGGCTCATTTTGTAGGAAAGTTTGTGTCTTTCTTCTTGGTAAGGTAGATTCTGATTATGGTTAGTTGGTATCGTTTATTTGTTTGTTACGATGAGATTAATTGTTGGAGTTTAGTGATAGTTTGGAGCAGGCTATAAGGTAGTAGTTGTTATAAGTAAGACTAAAGGTCGAATACCGGAGTCTGTTGTTTTCTACTTAAATATGAATCATACGAAAAAGTGACTAAATTTCGTATTTGTTTTTTAGATCCTGGAAGCTGAGCTACAACAGGTAGCAGCAGTGATGGGACTAGAGGATGAAATATAAATCACAGAGGACATTGGCCTGGAAGATGCTTTCTAGCAACTAGTTCTGAACTGAAACAGAATCCTTGGATCCGCATTGTAGCTAAATTTCAAAAGCTGCCTGTATTTGTTATTAAGGTATCCTGGCAAATGGCATTACAGTTTTCTAGTTGGTTAAACAATGATTTTGTTTATCTCACTCTCAATTTGGTTTAAGATTTTCTTGACATGCAAACTATTACTTTGTTTATCTCAGTTTCAACCTGATCTATGTTTGTCTAAATATGCAGTCAAGTAACATGTCACAACTGGTCAAGGCTATCTGCATGATTCTGGATAAGTGATACTATTGAATATCAGATTCTCAACAAGACTAGATCTAGTGACCAAGTGACACTTGCTTTTTCAAATAAATATAGTTCAGTAAAGTGATTGTACAAAACACCTTGACTTACATCGACACTCGACAATTTCTATGCTATGCTATGATAGTAGTCAGCCCATATTCCTATTTAACAAAACATAAAGGTTGTATTTGAAATGCGAGATAAATACACCTGACACTACAATTTAGTCTTACATTCTGCTAGAGTATCTCCGGATCCCGGGAGCAGGTACCATGTCGTCTTTGAGTCGGGAACTAGTTTTCCTGATACAGCAATTCTTGGACGAGGAGAAATTCAAAGATACCGTTCATAAGTAAGTTATTTAGCATATCTTATCTTAACTTTTCGGCTCTATCCTGTTGCTAATTTATTATATTTTTCAATGTAGGATCTTATATAAATTTATTCGATGGATGTGCAACTTATTTTTTTCAGTTTTGTAAATTGTTATATGTATTAGTCCTTCTTCAAGACAAAAATTGAAGTCTTCAGGTTTCAAGAACTGCTTAGATTAGACTTGTTTAGTTCATTTGTTATGTTCCAATTTTAGATAGTCAATCATTGATCATATTAAGAAAAACATAAGATGAAAAGATTTGAACTATCTGGCACTAGCATAGTTGGAAAGCATAGTTGGAATCTTGATGTAGTTGGAAGGACTAATCATTCTATTTAATGTAGTTGCCGGCCTCACTTTAACTGGCTACTTGGAATTTGGAATAACTAAGGGAGGCGGAAAGTATGGTAATGAGGGTCTGTCATTTGGAAATGGTGAAGTTGTTGAATCGGATAAAGCAGTTGTTGCTGCTGATGATGCGCGGTGTTCAAAAACTGGAGTGTCGATTCTTGGACAGGGTGGACATGCTGTTGATGCTACAGTAGCAACTGCTTTGTGCCTAGGTGTTGTTAATGCAATGTCTAGTGGGATTGGTGGTGGAGGTTTTATGGTTGTTCGGTCTTCAGCAACTTCACGAACAGAGGCAATCAATATGAGGGAGACTGCTCCTATAGCTTCTTGTCATTTGGAAATGGTGAAGTTGTTGAATCGGATAAAGCAGTTGTTGCTGCTGATGATGCGCGGTGTTCAAAAACTGGAGTGTCGATTCTTGGACAGGGTGGACATGCTGTTGATGCTGCAGTAGCAACTGCTTTATGCCTAGGTGTTGTTAATGCAATGGCTAGTGGGATTGGTGGTGGAGGTTTTATGGTTGTTCGGTCATCAGCAACTTCACGAACAAAGGCAATCAATATGAGGGAGACTGCTCCTATAGCTTCTTCCCAGGTTATTGGAATGTTAAGTTTCTGTTATAGCATTTATTTGGTAAACCAGAGTTTTTGTTACCAGTGATGATGATAATTACCTCAAACCAATTACCGGAGGCTCTTCACTGGACTTGTAGTATTATGGCATTGTGATTAATTTGTGTATTTTTCAATTCATAGATGAACTTGTAAATTTGTAAAAATATTTAGTTTGTTGATGAATGTATACGTGTCCAGGTTTACTCTCTTTATAGTAATGCAAGAGCTGCAAAATACGGTCTCCATGAAATGGAGATTGCATTTTGCAGCTTTGTATTACTATAAAGAGAGTACACTTTGATTTGTATGTATTTATCGCCAAACTTTTAGTTTAATAGTTGAACTCGTCCATTTGAGGTAGTATTTTTGGTTTTTGATTTGGTTCATGATTTTTTGATTGTTAGTTTGTTGGTCGAATGATTCATGGTTTGGAAATTTCTTGGTTAAATGTTTTTGGATCTGTTTTGTGGGGACTTGCATATATGCAAGTCAATTTTTTTTTTACCATTACTCAACAGACAATGGTTACTGTCACAATGTGTAAAACAATCATCTCAATAAGGTGTTCAGACAACAAGACACAAGACCGGTTGTTTGAATCTCATTTACCCAACACTACTAATAACCATTGTCTGTGAGCTTTCCTTTTAATAATGGTATGTAAAATCCATTGTTTGATGTTCAATAAGATAAGTGTTATAATAAACACTTGTCTAAATTACACAAAATAAGGCCAAAAACTGTGGTCTCACACTACCATAAGTTAGCTTATTAACAATGGTTTTTGACTGTTATGTGAAAGATTTATGACAACAGTGCAGAATCCGAACTGTTGTCTATCTCGGTAAGAGGATGTCACAGAGAGAAGTCTTTCAAAAAACAGCTATAACCGTTGTTCTACATGTACTCTAACAACAGTTTTTCGAGGAAAGGAAATTCACAGTTGTCTACGAATTTGGGGCAACAGTTTTTTTGTCAACCGTTGTTTCATAGGTGTTGTCTGATTGCAAATTTCTTGTAGTGAATTATCATGTTATATTGTGCTAGTAATTAATATGTAAAAATATTTGTAAAATAAAATCTATTTTCACAAGATTTAGTTTATGAGATTTATTAAAAATTGACAAAATAGGTATTTGTGGGACTAATGATATATAAAGTATTTTTATTTACACGACATATGTAGTCAAAATATTATGTTAATTAAGTTAAGTAATTAATAATTGATTGTTTGTTTATCTAAAATTATAAATTATTTACATTTGTTAATCATATTATGTTATTATGTTTTCCTCATAACATATATGTTACCTTAGTCTCATTATTTTTTTAACCAATATGTTATTAATTATAGTATCTAATATTTGGGCATAATAATTTAAAATTTGTAAGTAATGTAGTAGTATTAATGTGCAAAAGTGAATTTGATAATCTTGTTAGTATGATAAACACAGAGCATGTTATATTTATTTTTATCATTTTCTTAAATTGTTGTTATAATTTAATATGTTAAATTAATGTATAATTTAAGTTTGTCTACTTTTATAAAGTTATATACTTAGAGATTTCTACATTACTTTTATAAATTAATAAAATATCTTTTATATTTATGAACCAGCTTGTATATTATTCAGATTATTTATTAGTTAAATGTTTATATACTATAGCATGAATAAAATATTATAATTTTATTAGCTTACTTTTTGGGTTTTAGAGTTTGGCGTTTATAAGTTATATTTGTGTTAATATTATAGATTGGTTTGGAAGTTGATTTGGAGCTAGGTAGTGATTTAATATTTTAGACTCATTTCAGGTACGAGTATCCTCCATTTCTCTTCATTTAAAATATATTTTCTTCCTCTGTACTTATTGTCCTATCATATTTATCTTATCATATTTTATTTTGTTAAGTTGTACATCTTGTATATGTACACTTATTAATTTTTGCTCAGCCATATTTGATCCATGTTGATGCTTAACCACTTTTGATCTATGTTGCCTATCAGTATACTTGATTTGTCACATGCAACTTTTATTTTCAATATTATTGGCAACACTTTGTAATCATTTGGCATGGGCTCTTAAACTTATTTGTATGCGGGTAAATCACAGACGAGACACATGGAGTTTTTGCAGTCTTTGGTGCTCACGGCACTAACTCGTATCAGTGTTGTGAGTATACGAGCATGTCTCTGGGGTATGAGACATGATTAAGATCATGATCATTTTGTTTGTTTGGGAAATGTTTTATACATTTCATTTTGTCCTTCTTGTGGATAAACGGAGAAGGAACTCTTTGCACTGTGCTTTACTTGGTGTTTACTAGCAAGCAGAGGTTTTATAAGATGCCCTTATTAGTACCCACCTTACTTGTTCTCATCCATTTCTTTGATTTTGTTTGGATTAGTTTGTTCCTTGATTCTAAATAATTATTGTCATATTACTCATCTTCTTGGCTAATTGTTAAAATCAAATATCTTCTGTTGCTTTATCTTTTAATGATATATTCGTACTGGGCATTTGGCTCACTCGTATTTATTTCTTTCCACGGGTAGTCGGGGGTAAAGCGGGGGTGTGATGAGTGCTGCCCAGATTTTAGCTTGTTTATCTAGTTGAAAATAAAGTCAACGACATGTTTTATTCCATATTATTTTGGATCTTGTTAGAGAACTTTATTTGGATCTTTGAACTTTTGTTAGCTTAATAAATTATGTTTAGCTTGTTTTTACTTCCATTAATAAATAAAGCTTAGCTTTTGTAGCCTCTACTTGTTTAAGTGGGGTGTTACAACGTTGGTATCAGAGCTTAGGTTATAGTTTCTGTAGACTGTCCTTTAGGATTTGACCTGTGAGTTTTGGGTTGACTTCATATGGGTAGATTTATGATTTTGTGATATATGTGTTTGTGCACTCATAAAATTTTGTGCAGGATGGCAAGAGGTAGCAGTAGTCGAAATATTGGGGGGAATGATAATCAGTAGATTGTTATGGATAGGAGTACTTTTATGGAGATGTTGCGGGAAGTTCTACGTGGGAAGAATCCCACTGCTAACGGACAAGATGGAGATGGTCAAACTATGTTTGATCGGTTTATGAAGCAAAGACCCAATTGTTTTAAGGAGGCCAAGACTCCCATGGATGCTGAAGCTTGGATATATCATATGGAGAAAAATTTCATTGTCTTGGAGTATTCAGAGGTGAAAAAGGCTCAATTTTCTATATATCATCTTGAGGGGGATGCTAATACTTGGTGGAAGTCTATGGTAGCCTCGCATGCACCTGGCTATAAAAATACTCTTAGTTGGCATATATTCAAAACTCAGTTTGGCCAGAGGTACTTTCCAGCCAGCATACGTGAGGAATATGTAAGGGAGTATCAGAGTATTATTCTGAGAGATGATGAGTCGGTGGCAGACTTTCAAGTCAGATTTCAGAGGTTAGCTGGTTATGCGAGATATGTGGCTGGGTCAGAAGCGGATAAAATCATGAAGTTTATGTGGGCATTAAAGAATTCCATCGGCAACCATATCATCTCTAACCGCTACACATCCATGGATACCTTGGTTGATAGTGTCAGAGATCAAGAGCTTCATCAGGTTGACTTTCTCAAGAAAAGAAAAAGGGAAGAGGAATTTTCCGATCGTCGACATGGATTTTAGGAAAATGGTGGGTCTTCAGGTGGATTCAAACCAAATGATCAGAGGTATAATACTCGGAATTTCAGCAAAAGAATGGAAATCAAGGAAATGAGCAAAAGAGGTCTTTCAACCAAACTGGAAATAAGGAAGTATCTAAGTGTGAGCATTGTGGAAAGATGCATGGAGGAAGCACTTGCTATTGGGCTACTAGAGCATGCTTCAATTATGGAAAGAAGGGTCACACTATTCAAGACTATCAGATGCCACCAAAGAATCCTTGGGATCGTAGAGATCAGGGAGAGAAAAACAACCAGAAGACTTCCGGTCGTGTGTTTTCCATCACTGCAAAAGATGCTGCAAGTACTCCAAGTACCATTTCAGGATCACTTTTTGTCGGTAATGGAATGCTATAGTCTTATTTGATACTGGAGCTACACATTCATTTATCTCTACATCTTATGTTAAACACTTAGACATTGCATCCACTGCACTTATATCGGATTTTTTTGTTGGCACTCCTATAGGTGTAACTATACTTGTGAATTCTCAATATCTTGATTGTGTAGTTAGAGTAGACGATAGAGAACTATTTGTTGATCTCTTACCTATTCAGATGAGGGACTTTGATATCATACTGGGGATGGATTGACTGGAGCGACACAAAGCTACAATTGATTGTCCAGAAAAAAGAATAATTTTTGGGGACTCCAATTCGCCTGAGTTCGTGTTTCAGGGTTCTAAGCCTAGTGGTTGTGGAAAATTCATTTCGGCCATCAAGGCTAAGAAGATGATTGCTCATGGATGTGAAGGATTTTAGCGTATGTGATTGACATGTCCAAGGTGCAGCCAGAATTAGAAGATGTTCTTGTTGTTCGTGAGTTTTCAGATGTATTTCCCGAAGATTTGGAGGGTCTTCCGCCCGAAAGAGAGATAGAATTTTCTATCGATTTGTTACCAGATGCACAACCTATTTCCAAGGCACCTTATAGAATGGGTCCGTTAGAGGTACAAGAGCTGAAAGAACAGTTGGAGGAGTTACTTGATAAGGGTTTTATTAGACCCAATTTTTCACCTTGGGGAGCACCAGTTCTATTGTGGATAAGAAGGATGGTTCGATGAGACTCTATATTGATTATCGAGGAGTTGAACCGAATCACGGTGAAGAATAGATATCCATTACCGAGGATCGATGACTTATTTGATCAGCTTCAAGGAGCAAAATACTTTTCAAAGATTGATCTACGGTCAGGTTACCATCACTAAGAGTGAAGGCAAGTGATATTCTGAAGATAGCATTCAGGACTCGTTACAGACAAGACGAGTTTCTTGTTATGTCTTTTGGATTGAAAATGCACCTGCAGTTTTCATGGACCTAATGAACAGGGTATTCAAGGATTTTCTGGACAAGTTTCTGATTGTGTTTATTGATGATATATTGGTCTATTCAAAGTCAGTGGAGGTTCATGAGGAGCATCTTCGAGTTGTGTTGGAAATACTAGGGAATAACAAATTGTATGCAAAATACAAGAAGTGTGAATTTTGTCTTGATCAAGTTGCATTTTTGGGACATATTGTATCAGCAGATAGAATCAAGGTGGATCCAGCCAAGGTTGAGGCTATTACCAATTGGCCAAGACCTAGCACTGCGACAGAAGTGAGGAGTTTCTTGGGACTCGCGGGCTACTATCACCGATTTGTAGAAGGCTTTTCGACAATTGCGATGCCATTGACACAGTTGACTCGAAAAAAGCAACAAGTTCATATGGACCGATGAGTGTGAGACTAGTTTTCAAGAATTGAAGAAGAGACTTGTGACATCACCAGTATTGACACTACCATCAGGATTGTGAAGCTATGTGATTTATAGCGATGCTTCAAAGAAGGGACTTGGCTATGTCTTGATGCAACATGGAAATATGATTGCCTACGCTTCAGATACTTAAAGCCTCACGAGGTGATTATCCGACACATGACTTAGAGCTTGCAGCCGTCATTTTTGTATTGAAGATATGGAGACACCATTTGTATGGTGATAAGTGTGAGATATTTACTGACCACAAGAGTTTGAAGTACATATTCACGTAGAAAGAGCTTAATATGAGGCAAAGACAATGGATTGAATTATTGAAAGACTATGATGTGAGCATTCAGTATCATCCCCCGAAAGGCTAATAAGATTGCAAATGCTTTAAGCAGAAAGGATTTTGAGAATTTAGCCGCGTTTGTGACACATAACCTCCTCTTTAACGTGAGATTGAGAAATTTGGTTTGGAGTTTATCATCGGGATACGGTGGTATGGTAGCAAGTTTGCATGTCGAGCCTAGTCTTATCATTAGGATTTAAGGCAGCTCAAAGATGGAGATGGGAGAATTATGGTCTTTTGTCCAGAATATTGATCCTGAAAAGCACCAGGATTTCATTTTGATGATCATGGCATTCTATGGATGTATAATCGTCTATGTGTGCCTGCTAACAAGGAACCTCAGGGAGGAATTGATGGAAGAGGGCTCATAGATCACCGTTTTCTATTCATCCAGGTGAGACAAATATGTATCGAGATTTAAAGGAACACTTTTGGTGGAGTGGCATGAAACGAGATATTGCCGATTTTGTTTTGAAGTGTTTGACTTGTCAACAGGCGAAGATTGAGCACCAGAGGCCAAGTGGTTTATTACAACCATTGGAGTTACTTACTTGGAAGAGGGAGAATATTTGCATAGATTTTATCATAGGACTTCCTAAGACTTTTAAGAAACATGATGCGATATGGGTGATTGTAGATAGACTCACTAAATATGCTCACTTTTTGGCAATCCGTGAGAACATGAACTTGGAGAGCTTAACGCTATTATACAGGAATGAGATTGTTAGACTACACGGGATTCCAGTTTCGATCGTTTCCAATCGAGATCCCAAATTCACTTCAAGATTTGGAAAGGATTTGAAAAGGCATGGGGCACCAAGTTGAACTATAGCACAGCTTTTCATCCACAGTCGGATGGGCAGTCAGAGAGGACAATTCAGACCTTGGAGGACATGTTGCGAGCAATGTGCATTAGAATGGTATGGAAATTGGGATGACTATTTGTCTTTGGTTGAATTTGCTTATAATAACAGTTGGCAGAGCAGCATTGGTATGGCTCCTTTTGAGGCACTCTATGGGGCGCAAGTGCAGAACACCTATTTATTGGAATGAAGTAGGAGAAAAGCTTTCAGGGGTCCCGATCTAGTCCAAGTCACTACAGATAAGGTAGCAGTTGCTCGAGAAATTCTTGAACAAGCTCGATCTAGACAGAAGAGTTATTGCTGATAAGGGTCGACGAGAATATGAATTTAAAGCAGGAGACAAGGTCTTCCTTTAGGTATCTCATCAGAGGGGCATTCCAGCGATTCGGTCAGAAGGGTAAGCTATGTCCGAGGTACTATAGGACCTTTTGAGATTCTTGAGAAGGTTGGAGTTGGTGGCATATAGAATCGCTTTACCGCCACAATTGTCACGAGTGCACAATGTGTTTCATGCATCGATTCTGAGGAAGTATGTATCATCCTAATCATGTTTGTTCAGTATCCCTTAGATGCATTTCGTGAAGATTTATCTTGTGAAGAAGAAGCTGAAGCTATATTGGCGAGGGAGGGAAAGAGGTGTCTTGCGCAAGAACACGATCCCTTTGTTAAAGTTTTTATGGAAAATCATGATGTTCGAGAAGCTACTTGGGAAACTGAGGATTCAGTTCGCGCAAGATATCCGTACCTCTTCGAATCAGGTACTTCACTAGAATTTCGAGGACGAAATTATTTTAAGGGGGGAAGAATATAATACCCCATATTTTATTTGTTACATTGTTGCTGCGATATTTAGTAAATATTTGATTAATTATTTTTAGAATTTAAAATTATGGAGAATTTTTGTTATTTAGATAATTGGTTTGTTAAAAATTTAAATTTGTAAGCTATCTTTTAGTTGTTTAAAATTTGAAGTCAAACTATTAAGTACGTGGATAAGATATTTTTAAACAGCTATGGGGAGATGATGTGGAAAAATGTGGAGAAATTATGGACAACGGTTTCATAATTTGTTAGAGCGCTTATATATATAACAGATCACCATGTTAGTGCTATGACTCAAAATTTGTCTCATTGGACATGAAAGCCAACAGAAATGAAAATTATTAATAGTAAGAATTATATAACTTACTAGCAAGAGAAGAGGTGGTGCATAGAAAAGAAAGTTTTGGCGTACAACTCCCACAAGGTCAGAAAAGAATTAACTGGTTAGAGTGTCACGCTAAGGTTGTCAAAGGAGGAGAAAGAGTTTCACAAGGAAGCTAGGTTAAGCCTTACCAAAAAGTTTCAAAGAAGTGTACACCTTGTGGAGGTTTAGTTAAAAATTTATCACCACATAATTTAATGACTATTATTTATGTTGTATACTAATATTAGTCATTGTTTATTTTCAGGTTTATAATTATTTGTACACATTTTTTTTACATAATTATATCAGGCTCTAAATTCAGGTAAGTTTTATCAAATTATTATTATTTGTTTATGTGTTTATATATTGTGTTAGGTTATTGTTTAATGCATGTTTAATTGATTTAATTGATTAATTGTTATTTGTACCGCCTACAAGATGTTTAATTAGTAGTAATCTATCCGTGTTTATTTTTATTTTTAATTTTTTATGTCATTAAGTTGGTTTAAGAAATTATATGATTCTCAGGTTTTTTACATTTTTTTAATGGGTGATATGGTATATTTTTATATTGTTAGTGTCTGGCTAGTTTTGTTAATTATATTTACTAGTTATGTATGTGAGTTGTTTATAATAATTATCATGTTTATATTGTGCTAGTTTATTAATATGTAAAAATATTTGTAAAATAAAATTTATTTTTCACAAGATTTAGTTTATTGAGATTATTAAAATTGACAAAATATGTATTTGTGGGACTAATGATATAATAAGTATTTTATTTTACACGGACATATGTAGTCAAAATATTATGTTAATTAAGTTAAGTAATTAATAATTGATTGTTTGTTTATCTAAAATTATAAATTGTTTACCTTTGCAATCATATATTTATTATGTTTTCCTCATAACATATTTGTACCTTAGTCTCATTGGTTTTTTAACCAGATGTTATTAATTATAGTATCTAATACTTGGGCATAATAATTTAAAATTGTAAGTAATTTTGTAGATTAATGTGCCGAAGTGAATGTTGATAATCTTATCAGTATGATAAACAGAGAACATGTTATATTATTTTTATCATTTTCTTAAATTGTTGTTATAATTTAATATGTTAAATTAATGTATAATTTAAGTTTGTCTACTTTTATAAAGTTATATACTTCGAGATTTCTACATTACTTTTATAAATCAATAAAATATCTGTTATATTTTATGAACCCGCTTGTATATTTATTCAGATTATTTGTTAGTTAAATGTTTATATACTATAGCATGAATAAAATATTATAATTTTATTAGCTTACTTTTTGGGTTTTAGAGTTTGGCGTTTATAAGTTATATTTGTGTGATATTATAGATTGGTTTGGAAGTTGATTTGGAGCTAGGTAGTGATTTAATATTTTAGACTCATTTCAGGTACGAGTATCCTCCATTTCTCTCCATTTAAAATATATTTTCTTCCTCTGTACTATTGTCCTATCATTATTTATCTTATCATATTTTATTTTGTTAAGTTGTACAATCTTGTATATGTACACTTATAATTTTTTGCTCTAAGCCATATTTGATCCCTTGTTGATGCTAACCACTTTGATCTATGTTCCCTATCAGTATACTTGATTTGTCACATGCAAACTTTTATTTTCAATATTATTGGCAACACTTTGTAATCATTTGTCATGGCTCTTAAACTTATTTGTATGCGGGTAATCAAGACGAGACCACATGGAGTTTTTTGCAGTCTTTGGTGCTCACGGCACTAACTCGTATCAGTGTTGTGAGTATACGAGCATGTCTCTGGGGTATGAGACATGATTAAGATCATGATCATTTTGTTTGTTTGGGAAATGTTTTATACATTTCATTTTGTCCTTCTTGTGGATAACCGGAGAAGGAACTCTTTGCACTGTGCTTTACTTGGTGTTTACAGTAGCAAGCAGAGGTTTTATATAAGATGCCCTTATTAGTACCCACCTTACTTGTGTTCTCATCCATTTCTTTGATTTTATTTGGATTAGTTTGTTCCTTGATTCTAAATAATTACTGTCTATTACTCATCTTCTTGGCTAATTGTTAAAATCAATATATTATGTTGCTTTATCTTTTAATGATATATTCGTACTGGGCATTTTGGCTCACTGTATTTATTTCTTTTCACGGGTAGTCGGAGGTAAAGCGGGGGGTGTGATGAGTGCTGCCCAGATTTTAGCTTGTTTATCTAGTTGAAAATAAAGTCAAGGACATGTTTTATTCCATATTATTTGGATCTTGTTAGAGAACTTTATTTTCGATCTTTTTGAACTTTTGTTATCTTAATAAATATGTTTAGCTGGTTTTTACTTCCATTATAAATAAAGCTTAGCTTTTGTAGCCTCTACTTGTTTAAGTGGGGTGTTACAATGTTGGTATCAGAGCTTAGGTTATAGTTTCTGTAGACTGTCCTTTAGGATTTGACCTGTGAGTTTTGGGTGACTTCATAGGGTAGATTGTATGATTTTGTGATATATGTGTTTGTGCACTCATAAAATTTGTGCAGGATGGCAATAGGTAGCCAGTAGTCGAAATATTGGGGGGGAATGATAATCAGTAGATTATTATGGATAGGAGTACTTTTATTGAGATGTTGCGGGAAGTTCACGTGGGAAGAATCCCACTGCTAACTGGCAAGATCGAGATGGTCAAACTATGTTTGATCGGTTTATGAAGCAAAGACCCAATTGTTTTAAGGAGGCCAAGACTCCCATGGATGTTGAAGCTTGGATATATCACATGGAGAAAAATTTCATTGTCTTGGAGTATTCAGAGGTGAAAAAGGCTCAATTTTCTACATATCATCTTGAGGGGGATGCTATACTGGTGGAAGTCTATGGTAGCCTCCGCATGCACTGGCTATGAAAATACTCTTATTTGGCATATATTCAAAACTCAGTTGGCCAGAGGTACTTTCCAGCCAGCATACGTGAGGAATATGTAAGGGAAGTATCATGAGTATTATTCTGAGAGATGAGGAGTCGGTGGCAGACTTTCAAGTCAGATTTCAGAGGTTAGCTGGTTATGCGAGATATGTGGCTGGGTCAGAAGCGGATAAAATCATGAAGTTTATGTGGGCATTAAAGAATTCCATCGGCAACCATATCATCTCTAACCGCTACACATCCATGGATACCTTGGTTGATAGTGTCAGAGATCAAGAGCTTCATCAGGTTGACTTTTTCAAGGAAAGGAAAAAGGGAAGAGGAATTTTCCGATCGTCGACATGGATTTCAGAAAAATGGTGGGTCTTCAGGTGGATTCAAACCCAAATGATCAGAGGTATAATAGTCGGAATTTCAGCAAAGAATGGAAAATCAAGGAAATGAGCAAAAGAGGTCTTTCAACCAAACTAGAAATAAGGAAGTATCTAAGTGTGACCATTGTGCAAAGATGCATGGAGGAAGCACTTGATATTGGGCTACTAGAGCATGCTTCAATTATGGAAAGACGGGTCACACTATTCAAGACTGTCAGATGCCAACCAAAGAATCCTTGGGATCGTAGAGATCAGGGAGAGAAAAACAACCAGAAGGCTTCCGGTCGTGTGTTTTCCATCACTGCAAAAGATGCTGCAAGTACTCCAAGTACCATTTCAGGATCACTTTTTATCGGTAATGGAAATGCTATAGTCTATTTGATACTGGAGCTACACATTCATTTATCTCTACATCTTATGTTAAACACTTAGACATTGCATCCACTGCACTTATATCGGATTTTTTTTGTTGGCACTACTATAGGTTGTAACTATACTTGTGAATTCTCAATATCTTGATGTGTAGTTAGAGTAGATGATAGAGAACTATTTGTTGATCTCTTACCTATTCAGATGAGGGACTTTGATATCATACTGGGGATGGATTGACTGGAGCGACACAAAGCTACAATTGATTGTCCAGGAAAAAGAATAATTTTTGGGGACTCCAATTCGCCTGAGTTCGTGTTTCAGGGTTCTAAGCCTAGTGGTTGTGGAAAATTCATTTCGGCCATCAAGGCTAAGAAGATGATTGCTCATGGATGTGAAGGATTTTTAGCGTATGTGATTGACATGTCCAAGGTGCAGCCAGAATTAGAAGATGTTCTTGTTGTTCGTGAGTTTTCAGATGTATTTCCCGAAGATTTGGAGGGTCTTCCGCCGAAAGAGAGATAGAATTTTCTATCGATTTGTTACCAGATGCACAACCTATTTCCAAGGCACCTTATAGAATGGCTCCGTTAGAGGTACAAGAGCTGAAAGAACAGCTGGAGGAGTTACTTGATAAGGGTTTTATTAGACCCAGTTTTTCGCCTTGGGGAGGCACCAGTTCTATTTGTGATAAGAAGGATGGTTCGATGAGACTCTATATTGATTATCGAGAGTTGAACCGAATCACGGTGAAGAATAGATATCCATTACCGAGGATCGATGACTTATTTGATCAGCTTCAAGGAGCAAAATACTTTTCAAAGATTGATCTACGGTCAGGTTACCATCAACTAAGAGTGAAGACAAGTGATATTCCGAAGATAGCATTCAGGACTCGTTACAGACACGACGAGTTTCTTGTTATGTCTTTTGGATTGAAAAATGCACCTGCAGTTTTCATGGACCTAATGAACAGGGTATTCAAGGATTTTCTGGACAAGTTTCTGATTGTTTATTGATGATATATTGGTGTATTCAAAGTCAGTGGAGGTTCATGAGGAGCATCTTCGAGTTGTGTTGGAAATACTAGGGAATAATAAATTGTATGCAAAATACAAGAAGTGTGAATTTGTCTTGATCAAGTTGCATTTTTGGGACATATTGTATCAGCAGATAGAATCAAGGTGGATCCAGCCAAGGTTGAGGCTATTACCAATTGGCCAAGACCTAGCACTGCGACAGAAGTGAGGAGTTTCTTGGGACTCGCGGGCTACTATCACCGATTTGTAGAAGGCTTTTCGACAATTGCGATGCCATTGACACAGTTGACTCGAAAAAGCAACAAGTTCATATGGACCGATGAGTGTGAGACTAGTTTTCAAGAATTGAAGAAGAGACTTGTGACATCACCAGTATTGACACTACCATCAGGATTGGGAAGCTATGTGATTTATAGCGATGCTTCAAAGAAGGGACTTGGCTATGTCTTGATGCAACATGGAAATGTGATTGCCTACGCTTCAAGATACTTAAAGCCTCACGAGGTGAATTATCCGACACATGACTTAGAGCTTGCAGCCGTCATTTTTGCATTGAAGATATGGAGACACCATTTGTATGGTGATAAGTGTGAGATATTTACTGACCACAAGAGTTTGAAGTACATATTCACGTAGAAAGAGCTTAATATGAGGCAAAGACAATGGATTGAATTATTGAAAGACTATGATGTGAGCATTCAGTATCATCCCCGAAAGGCTAATAAGGTTGCAAATGCTTTAAGCAGAAAGGATTTTGAGAATTTAGCCGCGTTTATGACACACAACCTCCTCTTTAACGTGAGATTGAGAAATTTGGTTTGAAGTTTTATCATCGGGATACGGTTGGTATGGTAGCAAGTTTGCATGTCGAGCCTAGTCTTATCATTAGGATTAAGGCAGCTCAAGATGGAGATGGAGAATTATGGTCTTTTGTCCAGAATATTGATCCTGAAAAGCAACCAGGATTTCATTTTGATGGCATTCTATGGATGTATAATCGTCTATGTGTGCTAACAAGGAACTCAGGAGGAATTGATGGAAGAGGCTCATAGATCACCGTTTTCTATTCATCCAGGTGAGACAAATATGTATCGAGATTTAAAGGAACACTTTTGGTGGAGTGGCATGAAACGAGATATTGCCGATTTTGTTTTGAAGTGTTTGACTTATCAACAGTGAAGATTGAGCACCAGAGGCCAAGTGATTTATTACAACCATTGGAGTTACCTACTTGGAAGAGGGAGAATATTTGCATAGATTTTATCATAGGACTTTCTAAGACTTTTAAGAAACATGATGCGATATGGGTGATTGTAGATAGACTCACTAAATATGCTCACTTTTTGGCAATCCGTGAGAACATGAACTTGGAGAGCTTAACGCTATTATACAGGAATGAGATTGTTAGACTACACGGGATTCCAGTTTCGATCGTTTCCAACCGAGATCCCAAATTCACTTCAAGATTTTGGAAAGATTTGAAAAGGCATGGGGCACCAAGTTGAACTATAGCACAGCTTTTCATCCACAGTCGGATGGGCAGTCAGAGAGGACAATTCAGACCTTGGAGGACATGTTGCGAGCATGTGCATTAGAATGGTATGGAAATTGGGATGACTATTTGTCTTTGGTTGAATTTGCTTATAATAACAGTTGGCAGAGCAGCATTGGTATGGCTCCTTTTGAGGCACTCTATGGGCGCAAGTGCAGAACACCTATTTGTTGGAATGAAGTAGGAGAAAGCTTTCAGGGGGTCCCGATCTAGTCCAAGTCACTACAGATAAGGTAGCAGTTGCTCGAGAAAGACTTGAACAAGCTCGATCTACACAGAAGAGTTATGCTGATAAGGGTAGACGAGAATATGAATTTAAAGCAGGAGACAAGGTCTTCCTTAGGTATCTCCTCAGAGGGCATTCAGCGATTCGGTCAGAAGGGTAACTAAGTCCGAGGTATATAGGACCTTTTGAGATTCGTGAGAGGTTGGAGTGGGCATATAGAGTCGCTTTACTGCCACAATTGTCAGGGTGCACAATGTGTTTCATGCATCGTTCTGAGGAAGTATGTATATCATCCTAATCATGTTGTTCAGTATCCCTTAGATGCATTTCGTGAAGATTTATTTGTGAAGAAGAAGCTGAAGCTATATTGGCGAGGGAGGGGAGAGTGTTGCGCAAGAACACGATCTCTTTTTTAAAGTTTTATGAAAAAATCATGATGTTCGAGAAGCTACTTGGGAAACTGAGGATTCAGTTCGCGCAAGATATCCGTACCACTTCGAATCAGATACTTCACTAGAATTTTGAGGATAAAATTATTTTAAGGGGGAAGAATATAATACCCCATATTTTATTTGTTACATTGTTGTAATAAACTAGTAAATATTGATTAATTATTTTTAGAATTCAAAATTATGGAGAATTTTTATTTAGATAATTGGTTGTTAAATTTGAATTTGTAAGCTATCTTTTGTTGTTTAAAATTTGAAGTCAAACTACGAAGTACGTGATAAGATATTTTTAAACAGCTAATGGGGAGATGATGTGGAAAAATGTGGAGAAAATTATGGACAACAGTTTCATAATTTGTTAGACCTTATTATATAAACAGAGTCACCCTGTTAGTGTATCACACAAAATTTCTCAGAGACAGCTGAAAGCCAACAGAAATGAAAATTATTATAGTAGAATTATATAACTTACTAGCAAGAGAAGAGGTGGTGCATAGGAAAGAAAGTTTTGGCGTACAACTCCGACAAGGTCAGAAAAGAACTAACTGGTTGGAGTGTCACGGTTAAGTACTGGGTTGTCAAAGATTTAGAGGAGGAGAAAGAGATTCACAAGGAAGCATTTAGAGGAGGAAAAGTTTCACAAGGAAGCTAGGTTAAGCCTTACCCAAAAGTTTGTGCTGTAAAAATTTAGTTAATTTAATCACCACATAATTTAATGACTATTATTTATGTTTTATACTAATATTAGTCATTTTTTATTTTCAGGCATAAGTTTTATCAATTATTATATTATATTTTTTATGTGTTTTATATTGTGTTAGGTTTTGTTTAATGCATGTTTAATTGATTTAATTAATTAATTGTTATTTGTACTGGCTACAATGTTTAATTAGTATAATCATTCCGTGTTGTTTTTTTTTAATTTTTATGTCATAAAGTTGGTTTAAGAAATTATATGATTCTTAGGTTTTACATTTTTTAATTGGGTGATATGGTATATTTTAATATTGTTAGTGTCTGGCTAGTTTTTTAATTATTATTCACTAGTTATGTATGTAGTTTTTTACAATAATTATCATGTTATATTGTGCTAGTATTAATATGTAAAAATATTTGTAAAATAAAATTATTTTCACAAGATTTAGTTTATGAGATTTATTAAAAATTGACAAAATATGTATTTGTGGGACTAATGATATATAAAGTATTTTAATTTACAGGACATATGTAGTCAAAATATTATGTTAATTAAGTTAAGTAATTAATAATTGATTGTTTTTTATCTAAAATTATAAATTATTACATTTGTTAATCATATTATGTTATTATGTTTTCCTCATAACATATTTGTTACCTTAGTCTCATTATTTTTTAACCAATATGTTTAATTATAGTATCTAATATTGGGCATAATAATTTAAAATTTGTAAGTAATGTAGTAGTATTAATGTGCAAAGTGAATTTGATAATCTTGTAGTATGATACAGAGCATGTTATATTTATTTTTATCATTTTCTTAAATTGTTGTTATAATTTAATATGTTAAATTAATGTATAATTTAAGTTTGTCTACTTTTATAAAGTTATATACTTAGAGATTTCTACATTACTTTTATAAATTAATAAAATATCTTTTATATTTTATGAACCAGCTTGTATATTATTCAGATTATTTGTTAGTTAAATGTTTATATACTATAGCATGAATAAAATATTATAATTTTATTAGCTTACTTTTTGGGTTTTAGAGTTTGGCGTTTATAAGTTATATTTGTGTTGATATTATAGATTGGTTTGGAAGTTGATTTGGAGCTAGGTAGTGATTTAATATTTTAGACTCATTTCAGGTACGAGTATCCTCCATTTCTCTCCATTTAAAATATATTTTCTTCCTCTGTACTTATTGTCCTATCATATTTATCTTATCATATTTTATTTTGTTAAGTTGTACATCTTGTATATGTACACTTATTAATTTTTGCTCAGCCATATTTGATCCCTGTTGATGCTTAACCACTTTTGATCTATGTTGCCTATCAGTATACTTGATTTGTCACATGCAACTTTTATTTTCAATATTATTGGCAACACTTTGTATCATTTGTCATGGGCTCTTAAACTTATTTGTATGCGGGTAAATCACAGACGAGACACATGGAGTTTTTGCAGTCTTTGGTGCTCACGGCACTAACTCGTATCAGTGTTGTGAGTATACGAGCATGTCTCTGGGGTATGAGACATGATTAAGATCATGATCATTTTGTTTGTTTGGGAAATGTTTTATACATTTCATTTTGTCCTTCTTGTGGATAACCGGAGAAGGAACTCTTTGCACTGTGCTTTACTTGGTGTTTACTAGCAAGCAGAGGTTTTATAAGATGCCCTTATTAGTACCCACCTTACTTGTTCTCATCCATTTCTTTGATTTTTTTGGATTAGTTTGTTCCTTGATTCTAAATAATTACTGTCATATTACTCATCTTCTTGGCTAATTGTTAAAATCAAATATATTCTGTTGCTTTATCTTTTAATGATATATTCGTACTGGGCATTTGGCTCACTCGTATTTATTTCTTTCCACGGGTAGTCGGGGTAAAGCGGGGGTGTGATGAGTGCTGCCCAGATTTTAAGCTTGTTTATCTAGTTGAAAAATAAAGTCAAGGAACATGTGTTTTATTCCATATTATTTTGGATCTTGTTAGAGAACTTTTATTTCGGATCTTTTGCACTTTGTTAGCTTAATAAATTATGTTTAGAGCTTGTTTTACTTCCAATTAATAAATAAAGCTTGAGCTTTTGTTAGCCTCTACTTGTTTAAGTTGGGGTAGTTACAAATGTGGTACAGAGCTAGGTTATAGTGTTCTGTAGACTGTCCTTTAGGAGTTGACCTGTGGAGTTTTGGGTTGACTTCATACGGGTAGATTATGATTTTGTGATATATGTGTTTGTGCACTCATAAAATTTTGTGCAGGATGGCAAGATGTAGCAGTAGTCGAAATATTGGGGGGAATGATATCAGTAGATTATTATGGATAGGAGTACTTTATGGAGATGTTGCGGGAAGTTCAACGTGGGAAGAATCCCACTGCTAACGGGCAAGATCGAGATGGTCAAACTATGTTTGATCGGTTTATGAAGCAAAGACCCAATTGTTTTAAGGAGGCCAAGACTCCCATTGGATGTTGAAGCTTGGATATATCACATGGAGAAAAATTTCATTGTCTTGGAGTATTCAGAGGTGAAAAAGGCTCAATTTTCTACATATCATCTTGAGGGGGATGCTATACTTGGTGGAAGTCTATGGTAGCCTCGCATGCACCTGGCTATGAAAAATACTCTTATTTGGCATATATTCAAAACTCAGGTTGGCAGAGGTACTTTCCAGCCAGCATACGTGAGGAATATGTAAGGGAGTATCAGAGTATTATTCTGAGAGATGATGAGTCCGGTGGCAGACTTTCAAGTCAGATTTCAGAGGTTAGCTGGTTATGCGAGATATGTGGCTGGGTCAGAAGCGGATAAAATCATGAAGTTTATGTGGCATTAAAGAATTCCATCGGCAAACCATATCATCTCTAACCGTACACCATCCATGGATACCTTGGTTGATAGTGTCAGAGATCAAGAGCTTCATCAGGTTGACTTTTTCAAGAAAGGAAAAAGGGAAGAGGAATTTTCCGATCGTCGACATGGATTTCAGAAAAATGGTGGGTCTTCAGGTGGATTCAAACCAAATGATCATAGGTATATAGTCGGAATTTCAGCAAAAGAATGGAAATCAAGGAAATGAGCAAAAGAGGTCTTATCAAACCAAACTAGAAATAAGGAAGTATCTAAGTGTGACCATTGTGCAAAGATGCATGGAGGAAGCACTTGATATTGGGCTACTAGAGCATAGTCTTCAATTATGGAAAGAAGGGTCACACTATTCAAGACTGTCAGATGCCACAAAGAATCCTTGGGATCGTAGAGATCAGGGAGAGAAAAACAAACCAGAAGCTTCCGGTCGTGTGTTTTCCATCACTGCAAAAGATGCTGCAAGTACTCCAAGTACCATTTCAGGATCACTTTTTATCGGTAATGGAAATGCTATAGTCTTATTTGATACTGGAGCTACACATTCATTTATCTCTACATCTTATGTTAAACACTTAGACATTGCATCCACTGGCACTTATATCGGATTTTTTTGTTGGCACTCCTATAGTGTAACTATACTTGTGAATTCTCAATATCTTGATTGTGTAGTTAGAGTAGATGATAGAGAACTATTTGTTGATCTCTTACCTATTCAGATGAGGGACTTTGATATCATACTGGGGATGGATTGACTGGAGCGACACAAAGCTACAATTGATTGTCCAGGAAAAAGAATAATTTTTGGGGACTCCAATTCGCCTGAGTTCGTGTTTCAGGGTTCTAAGCCTAGTGGTTGTGGAAAATTCATTTCGGCCATCAAGGCTAAGAAGATGATTGCTCATGGATGTGAAGGATTTTTAGCGTATGTGATTGACATGTCCAAGGTGCAGCCAGAATTAGAAGATGTTCTTGTTGTTCGTGAGTTTTCAGATGTATTTCCCGAAGATTTGGAGGGTCTTCCGCCCGAAGAGAGATAGAATTTTCTATCGATTTGTTACCAGATGCACAACCTATTTCTAAGGCACCTTATAGAATGGCTCCGTTAGAGGTACAAGAGCTGAAAGAACAGCTGAGGAGTTACTTGATAAGGGTTTTATTAGAACCAGTTTTTTCGCCTTGGGTAGCACCATTCTATTTGTGAATAAGAAGGATGGTTCGATGAGACTCTATATTGATTATCGAGAGTTGAACCGAATCACGGTGAAGAATAGATATCCATTACCGAGGATCGATGACTTATTTGATCAGCTTCAAGGAGCAAAATACTTTTCAAAGATTGATCTTACGGTCAGGTTACCATCAACTAAGAGTGAAGGCAAGTGATATTCCGAAGATAGCATTCAGGACTCGTTACAGACACGACGAGTTTCTTGTTATGTCTTTTGGATTGAAAAATGCACCTGCAGTTTTCATGGACCTAATGAACAGGGTATTCAAGGATTTTCCTGGACAAGTTTCTGATTGTGTTTATTGATGATATATTGGTGTATTCAAAGTCAGTGGAGGTTCATGAAGAGCATCTTCGAGTTTGTGTTGGAAATACTAGGGAATAACAAATTGTATGCAAAATACAAGAAGTGTGAATTTTGTCTTGATCAAGTTGCATTTTTAGGATATATTGTATCAGCAGATAGAATCAAGGTGGATCCAGCCAAGGTTGAGGCTATTACCAATTGGCCAAGATCTAGCACTGCGATAGAAGTGAGGAGTTTCTTGGGACTCGCGGGCTACTATCACCGATTTGTAGAAGGCTTTTCGACAATTGCGATGCCATTGACACAGTTGACTCGAAAAAGCAACAAGTTCATATGGACCGATGAGTGTCAGACTAGTTTTCAAGAATTAAAGAAGAGACTTGTGACATCACCAATATTGACACTACTATCAGGATTGGGAAGCTATGTGATTTATAGTGATGCTTCAAAGAAGGGACTTGGCTATGTTTTGATGCAACATGGAAATGTGATTGCCTACGCTTCAAGATACTTAAAGCCTCACGAGGTGAATTGTCCGACACATGACTTAGACCTTGAAGCCGTCATTTTTGCATTGAAGATATGGAGACACCATTTGTATGGTGATAAGTGTGAGATATTTAGTGACCACAAGAGTTTGAAGTACATATTCACGTAGAAAGAGCTTAATATGAGGCAAAGACAATGGATTGAATTATTGAAAGACTATGATGTGAGCATTCAGTATCATCCCCGAAAGGCTAATTAGGTTGCAAATGCTTTAAGCAGAAAGGATTTTGAGAATTTAGCCGCGTTGGTGACACAACAACCTCCTCTTTAACGTGAGATTGAGAATTTGGTTTGGAGTTTTATCATCGGGATACAGTTGGTATGGTAGCAAGTTTGCATGTCGAGCCTAGTCTTATCACTAGGATTAAGGCAGCTCATGATGGAGATGGAGAATTATGGTCTTTTGTCCAGAATATTGATCCTGAAAAGCAACCAGGATTTCATTTTGATGATCATGGCATTCCATCGATGTATAATCGTCTATGTGTTCCTACTAACAAGGAACTTAGGGAGGAATTAATGGAAGAGGCTCATAGATCACCATTTTCTATTCATCCAGGTGAGACAAAGATGTATCGAGATTTAAAGGAACACTTTTGGTGGAGTGGCATGAAACGAGATATTGTCGATTTTGTTTCGAAGTGTTTGACTTGTCAACAGGTAAAGATTGAGCACCAGAGGCCAAGTGGATTATTACAACCATTGGAGTTACCTACTTGGAAGTGGGAGAATATTTACATGGATTTTATCATAGGACTGCCTAAGACTTTTAAGAAACATGATGCGATATGGGTGATTGTAGATAGAACCACTAAATCTGCTCACTTTTTGGCAATCCATGAGAACATGAACTTGGAGAGCTTAGCGCTATTATACAGGAATGAGATTGTTAGACTACACGGGATTCCAGTTTCGATCGTGTCCCGACGGAGATCCCAGATTCACTTCAAGATTTGGAAAGGATTTCAAAAGGTATGGGGGCACCAAGTTGAACTATAGCACAACTTTTCATCCACAATCGGATGGGCAGTCAGAGAGGACAATTCAGACCTTGGAGGACTTGTTGTGAGCATGTGCATTAGAGTGGTATGGAATTTGGATGACTATTTGCCTTTGGTTGAATTTGCTTATAATAACAGTTGGCAGGAGCAGCATTGGTATGGCTTCTTTTGAGGCACTTATGGGCGCAAGTGCAGACCAACCTATTTGTTGGAATGAAGTAGGAGAGAAGCTTTTAGAGGGTTCCGGTCTAGTCCAAGTCACTACAGATAAGGTAGCAGTTGCTCGAGAAAGACTGAACAAGCTCGATCTAGACAGAAGAGTTATGCTGATAAGGGTAGACGAGAATATGAATTTACAGCAGGGGACAAGGTCTTCCTTAAGGTATCTCCTCAGAGAGGCATTCAGCGATTCGGTCAGAAGGGTAAACTAAGTCGAGGTATATAGGACCTTTTGAGATTCGTGAGAGGGTTGAGTTGTGGCATATAGAGTCGCTTTACTACCACAATTGTTACTGGGTGCACAATGTGTTTCATGCATCAGTTCTGAGGAAGTATGTATATCATCCTAATCATGTTGTTTCAGTATCCCTTAGATGCATTTCGTGAACGATTTATATTGTGAAGAAGAAGCTGAAGCTATATTGGCGAGGGAGGGGAGAGTGTTGCGCGAAGAAACACGATCTCTTTTATTAAAGTTTTTATGAAAAAAATCATGATGTTCGATGAAGCTACTTGGGAAACTGAGGATTCAGTTCGCGCAAGATATCCGTACCACTTCGAATCAGATACTTCACTAGAATTTTGAGGATTAAAATTATTTTAAGGAGGAAGAATATAATACCCCATATTTTATTTGTTACATTGTTAGTGTAATAAACTAGTAAATATATGATTAATTATTTTTAGAATTCAAAATTATGGAGAACGTTTTATTTAGATAATTGGTTGTTATAATTTGAATTTGTAAGCTATCTTTTTGTTGTTTAAAATTTGAAGTCAAACTACGAAGTACGTGATAAGATATTTTTTAAACAGCTAATGGGGAGATGATGTGGAAAAATGTGGAGAAAATTATGGACAACAGTTTCATAATTTGTTAGACCTGTTTATATGGAGTCACCCTGTTAGTGTTATCACACAAAATTTATCTCAGAGCGACAGCTGAAAGCCAACAGAAATGAAAACTATTATTAGTAGAATATATAACTTACTAGCAAGAGAAGAGGTGGTGCATAGGAAAGAAAGTTTTGGCGTACAACTCCGACAAGGTCAGAAAAGAACTATTTGGTTGGAGTGTCCGGTTAAGTACTGGGTTGTCAAAGATTTAGAGGAGGAAAAAGAGATTCACAAGGAAGCATTTAGAGGAGGAGAAAGAGTTTCACAAGGAATCTAGGTTAAGCCTTACCAAAAGTTTCAAAGAAGTGTACACCTTGTGGAGGTTTAGTTAAAAATTTAATCACCACATAATTTAATGACTATTATTTATGTTGTATACTAATATTAGTCATTTTATTTTCAGGTTATAATTATTTGTACACATTTTTTTTACATAATTATATCAGGCTCTAAATTCACGTAAGTTTTATCAAATTATTATAATATTTATTTATGTGATTATATATTGTGATAGGTTATTGTTTAATGCATGTGTAATTGATTTAATTAATTAATTGTTATTTGTACTGGCTACAAGATGTTTAATTAGTAGTAATCTACTTAGTCATGTTCCGTGTTGTTTTTGTTTTTAATTTTTATGTCATAAAGTTGGTTTAAGAAATTATATGATTCTTAGGTTTTTACATTTTATTAATTGGGTGATATGGTATATTTTAATATTGTTAGTGTCTGGCTAGTTTTTCTAATTATTATTCACTAGTTATGTGTATGAGTTTTTTACAATAATTATCATGTTATATTGTGCTAGTAATTAATATGTAACAATATATGTAAAATAAAATCTATTTTTCACAAGATTTAGTTTATGAGATTTATTAAAAATTGACAAAATATGTATTTGTGGGACTAATGATATATAAAGTATTTTAATTTACAGGACATATGTAGTCAAAATATTATGTTAATTAAGTTAAGTAATTAATAACTGATTGGTTTGTTTATCTAAAAATTATAAATTATTTACATTTGTTAATCATATTATGTTATTATGTTTTCCTCATAACATATATGTTACCTTATTCTCATTATTTTTTAAAGCAATATGTTATTAATTATAGTATCTAATATTTGGGCATAATAATTTAAAATTTGTAAGTAATGTAGTAGTATTAATGTGCAAAGTGAATTTGATAATCTTGTTAGTATGATAAACACAGAGCTGTTATATTTATTTTTATCATTTTCTTAAATTGTTGTTATAATTTAATATGTTAAATTAATGTATAATTTAAGTTTGTCTACTTTTATAAAGTTATATACTTAGAGATTTTCTACATTACTTTTATAAATTAATAAAATATTCTTTTATATTTTATGAACCAGCTTGTATATTATTCAGATTATTTGTTAGTTAAATGTTTTATATACTATAGCATGAATAAAATATTATAATTTATTAGCTTACTTTTTGGGTTTTAGAGTTTGGCGTTTATAAGTTATATTTGTGTTGAATTATAGATTGTTTGGAAGTTGATTTGGAGCTAGGTAGTGATTTAATATTTTAGACTCATTTCAAGTACGAGTATCCTCCATTTCTCTCCATTTAAAATTATATTTTCGTCCTGTGTACTTATTGTCCTATCATATTTATCTTATCATATTTTATTTTGTAAGTTGTACATCTTGTATATGTACACTTATTAATTTTTGCTCAGCCATATTTGAATCCCTGTTGATGCTTAACCACTTTGGATCTATGTTGCCTATCAGTATACTTGATTTGTCACATGCAACTTTTATTTTCAATATTATTGCAACACTTTGTGAATCATTTGTCATGGGCTCTTAAACTTATTTGTATGCGGGTAAATCACAGATGAGACACATGGTGTTTTGCAGTCTTTGATGCTCACGGCACTAACTCGTATCCAGTGTTGTGAGTATACGAGCATGTCTCTGGGGTATGAGACATGATTAAGATCATGATCATTTTGTTTGTTTGGGAAATGTTTTATACATTTCATTTTGTCCTTCTTGTGGATAACCGGAGAAGGAACTCTTTGCACTGTGCTTACTTGGTGTTTACTAGCAAGCAGAGGTTTTATAAGATGCCCTTATTAGTACTCACCTACTTGTTCTCATCCATTTCTTTGATTTTGTTTGGATTAGTTTGTTCCTTGATTCTAAATAATTACTGTCATATTACTCATCTTCTTGGCTAATTGTTAAATCAAATATATTTCGTTGCTTTATCTTTACTGTATATTCGTACTGTGCATTTGGCTCACTCGTATTTATTTCTTTCCACGGGTAGTCGGGGGTAAGCGGGGGTTGTGCTGAGTGCTGCCCAGATTTTAGCTTGTTTATCTAGTTGAAAATAAAGTCAAGAACATGTTTATTCCATATTATTTTGGATCTTGTTAGAGAACTTTATTTGGATCTTTTGAACTTTTGTTAGCTTAATAAATTATGTTTAGCTTGGTTTTTACCTTCCAATAATAAATAAAGCTAGCTTTTGTAGCCTCTACTTGTTTAAGTGGGGTTTACAACGTTGGTATCAGAGCTTAGGTTATAGTTTCTGTAGACTGTCCTTTAGGATTTGACCTGTGAGTTTTGGGTTGACTTCATACGGGTAGATTTATGATTTTGTGATATATGTGTTTGTGCACTCATAAATTTTGTGCAGGATGGCAAGAGGTAGGCAGTAGTCGAAATATTTGGGGGAATGATAATCAGTAGATTTAGTATGGATAGGAGTACTTTTATGGAGATGTTGCGGGAAGTTCAACGTGAGAAGAATCCCCCTGCTAACGGGGCAAGATCGAGATGGTCAAACTATGTTTGATCGGTTTATGAAGCAAAGACCCAATTGTTTTAAGGAGGGCCAAGACTCCCATGGAGCTGAGCTTGGATATATCACATGGAGAAAAAATTTCATTGTCTTGGAGTATTCAGAGGTGAAAAAGTCTCAATTTTCTACATATCATCTTGAGGGGGATGCTAATACTTGGTGAAGTCTATGGTAGCCTCGCATGCACCTGGCTATGAAAATACTCTTAGTTGGCATATATTCAAAACGTAGTTTGGCCAGAGGTACTTTCCAGCCAGCATACGTGAGGAAATATATAAGGGAGTATCAGAGTATTATTCTGAGAGATGATGAGTCGGTGGCAGACTTTCAAGTCAGATTTCAGAGGTTAGCTGGTTATACGAGATATATGGCTGGGGTCAGATTCGGATAAAATCATGAAGTTTATGTGGGCATTAAAGAATTCCATCGGCAACCATATCATCTCTAACCGCTACACATCATGGATACCTTGGTTGATAGTGTCAGAGATCAAGAGCTTCATCAGGTTGACTTTCTCAAGAAAAGAAAAAGGGAAGAGGAATTTTCCGATCGTCGATATGGATTTCAGAAAAATGGTGGGTCTTCAGGTGGATTCAAACCAAATGATCAGAGGTATAATACTCGGAATTTCAGCAAAAGAATGGAAATCAAGGAAATGAGCAAAAGAGGTCTTTCAACCAAACTGGAAACAAGGAAGTATCTAAGTGTGAGCATTGTGGAAAGATGCATGGAGGAAGCACTTGCTATTGGGCTACTAGAGCATGCTTCAATTATGGAAAGAAGGGTCACACTATTCAAGACTGTCAGATGCCACCAAAGAATCCTTGGGATCGTAGAGATCAGGGAGAGAAAAATAACCAGAAGACTTCCGGTCGTGTGTTTTCCATCACTGCAAAGATGCTGCAAGTACTCCAAGTACCATTTCAGGATCACTTTTTGTCGGTAATGGAAATGCTATAGTCTTATTTGATACTGGAGCTACACATTCATTTATCTCTACATCTTATGTTAAACACTTAGACATTGCATCCACTGCACTTATATCGGATTTTTTTGTTGGCACTCCTATAGGTGTAACTATACTTGTGAATTCTCAATATCTTGATTGTGTAGTTAGAGTAGACGATAGAGAACTATTTGTTGATCTCTTACCTATTCAGATGAGGGACTTTGATATCATACTGGGGATGGATTGACTGGAGCGACACAAAGCTATAATTGATTGTCCAGGAAAAAGAATAATTTTTGGGGACTCCAATTCGCCTGAGTTCGTGTTTCAGGGTTCTAAGCCTAGTGGTTGTGGAAATTCATTTCGGCCATCAAGGCTAAGAAGATGATTGCTCATGGATGTGAAGGATTTTTAGCGTATGTGATTGACATGTCCAAGGTGCAGCCAGAAATTAGAAGATGTTCTTGTTGTTCGTTGAGTTTTCAGATGTATTTCCCGAAGATTTGGAGGGTCTTCTGCCCGAAAGAGAGATAGAATTTTCTATCGATTTGTTACCAGATGCACAACCTATTTCCAAGGCCCTTATAGATGGCTCCGTTAGAGGTACAAGAGCTGAAAGAACAGCTGGAGGAGTTACTCGATAAGGGTTTTATTATACCCAGTTTTTTCGCTTGGGGGAGCACCAGTTCATTGTGAATAAGAAGGAGGGTTCGATGAGACTCTGTATTGATTATCGAGAGTTGAACCGAATCACGGTGAAGAATAGATATCCATTACCGAGGATCGATGAATTATTTGATCAGCTCAAGGAGCAAAATATTTTTCAAGATTGATCTCCGGTCAGGTTACCATCAACTAAGAGTGAAGGCAAGTGATATTCCGAAGATATCATTCAGGACTCGTTATCGACACGACGAGTTTCTTGTTATGTCTTTGGATTGAAAAATGCACCTGCAGTTTTCATGGACCTAATGAACAGGGTATTCAAGGATTTTTCAGGAAAAGTTTCTGATTGTGTTTATTGATGATATATTGGTGTATTCAAAGTCAGTGGAGGTTCATGAGGAGCATCTTCGAGTTGTGTTGGAAATACTAGGGAATAACAATTGTATGCAAAATACAAGAAGTGTGAATTTTGTCTTGATCAAGTTGCAGTTTTGGGACATATTGTATCAGTAGATAGAATCAAGGTGGATCCAGCCAAGGTTGAGGCTATTACCAATTGGCCAAGATCTAGCACTGCGACAGAAGTTGAGGAGTTTCTTGGGACTCGCGGGCTACTATCACCAATTTGTAGAAGGCTTTTCGACAATTGCGATGCCATTGACACAGTTGACTCGAAAAAGCAACACGTTCATATGGACCGATGAGTGTGAGACTAGTTTTCAGGAATTGAAGAAGGACTTGTGACATCACCAGTATTGACACTACTATCAGGATTGGGAAGCTATGTGATTTATAGCGATGCTTCAAAGAAGGGACTTGGCTATGTCTTGATGCAACATGGAAATGTGATTGCCTACGCTTCAGATACTTAAAGCCTCACGAGGTGAATTATCCGACACATGACTTAGAGCTTGCAGCCGTCATTTTTGCATTGAAGATATGGAGACACCATTTGTATGGTGATAAGTGTGAGATATTTACTGACCACAAGAGTTTGAAGTACATATTCACGTAGAAAGAGCTTACTATGAGGCAAAGACAATAGATTGCATTATTGAAAGACTATGATGTGTTGTGAAGCATTCAGTATCATCCCCGAAAGGCTAATAAGGTTGCAAATGCTTTAAGCAGAGAAAGGATTTGAGAATTTAGCCGCGTTGGTGACACAACAACATCCTCTTTACGTGAGATTGAGAAATTTGTTTTGGAGTTTTATCATCGGGATACAGTTGGTATGGTAGGCAAGTTTGCATGTCGAACCTAGTCTTATCACTAGGATTAAGGCAGCTCATGATGGAGATGGAGAATTATGGTCTTTTGTCCATGAATATTGATCCTGAAAAGCAACCAGGATTTCATTTTGATGATCATGGCATTCCATCGATGTATAATCGTCTATGTGTTCCTGCTAACAAGGACCTTAGGGAGGAATTGATGGAAGAGGCTCATAGATCACCGTTTTCTATTCATCCAGATGAGACAAAGATGTATCGAGATTTAAAGGAACACTTTTGGTGGAGTGGCATGAAACGAGATATTGTCGATTTTGTTCGAAGTGTTTGACTTGTCAACAGGTAAAGATTGAGCACCAGAGGTCAAGTGGATTATTACAACCATTGGAGTTACCTACTTGGAAGTGGGAGAATATTGCATGGATTTTATCATAGGACTGCCTAAGACTTTTAAGAACATGATGTGATATGGGTGATTATAGATAGACTCACTAAATCTGCTCACTTTTGGCAATCCATGAGAACATGAACTTGGAGAGCTTAGCGCTATTATACAGGAATGAGATTGTTAGACTACACGGGATTCCAGTTTCGATCGTGTCCGACGGAGATCCCAGATTCACTTCAAGATTTTGGAAAGGATTTCAAAAGGTATGGGGCCCAAGTTGAACTATAGCACAACTTTTCATCCACAATCGGATGGGCAGTCAGAGAGGATAATTCAGACCTTGGAGGACTTGTTGTGAGCATGTGCATTAGAGTGGTATGGAAATTTGGATGACTATTTGCCTTTGGTTGAATTTGCTTATAATAACAGTTGGCAGAGCAGCATTGGAATGGCTTCTTTTGAGGCACTCTATGGGCGCAAGTGCAGACCACCTATTTGTTGGAATGAAGTAGGAGAGAAGCTTTTAGAGGGTTCCGGTCTAGTCCAAGTCACTACAGATAAGGTAGCAGTTGCTCGAGAAAGACTTGAACAAGCTCGATCTAGACAGAAGAGTTATGCTGATAAGGGTAGACGAGAATATGAATTTAAAGCAGGAGACAAGGTCTTCCTTAAGGTATCTCCTCAAAGAGGCATTCAGCGATTCGGTCAGAAGGGTAAACTAAGTCCGAGGTATATAGGACCTTTTGAGATTCGTGAGAGGGTTGGAGCTGTGGCATATAGAGTCGCTTTACTACCACAATTGTCATGGGTGCACAATGTGTTTCATGCATCAGTTCTGAGGAAGTATGTATATCATCCTAATCATGTTGTTCAGTATCCCTTAGATGTATTTCGTGAAGATTTATCTTGTGAAGAAGAAGCTGAAGCTATATTGGCGAGGGAGGGGAGAGTGTTGCGCAAGAACACGATCTCTTTTATTAAAGTTTTATGAAAAAATCATGATGTTCGAGAAGCTACTTGGGAAACTGAGGATTCAGTTCGCGCAAGATATCCGTACCACTTCGAATCAGATACTTCACTAGAATTTTGAGGATAAAATTATTTTAAGGAGGGAAGAATATAATACCCCATATTTTATTTGTTACATTGTTAGTGTAATAAACTAGTAAATATATGATTAATTATTTTTAGAATTCAAAATTATGGAGAATGTTTTATTTAGATAATTGGTTGTTTATAATTTGAATTTGTAAGCTATCTTTTTGTTGTTTAAAATTTGAAGTCAAACTACGAAGTACGTGATAAGATATTTTTAAACAGCTAATGGGGAGATGATGTGGAAAAATGTGGAGAAAATTATGGACAACAGTTTCATAATTTGTTAGACCTGTTTATCATATAAACAGAGTCACCCTGTTAGTGCTATCACACAAAATTTATCTCAGAGCGACAGCTGAAAACCAACAGAAATGAAAACTATTATTAGTAGAATTATATAACTTACTAGCAAGAGAAGAGGTGGTGCATAGGAAAGAAAGTTTTGGCGTACAACTCCGACAAGGTCAGAAAAGAACTAACTGGTTGGAGTGTCACGGTTAAGTACTGGGTTGTCAAAGATTTAGAGAAGGAGAAAGAGATTCACAAGGAAGCATTTAGAGGAGGAGAAAGAGTTTCACAAGGAAGCTAGGTTAAGCCTTACCAAAAGTTTCAAAGAAGTGTACACCTTGTGGAGGTTTAGTTAAAAATTTAATCACCACATAATTTAATGACTATTATTTATGTTGTATACTAATATTAGTCATTTTTATTTTCAGGTTTATAATTATTTGTACACATTTTTTTTACATAATTATATCAGGCTTTAAATTCAGGTAAGTTTTATCAAATTATTATATTATTTGTTTATGTGTTTATATATTGTGTTAGGTTATTGTTTAATGCATGTTTAATTGATTTAATTAATTAATTGTTATTTGTACTGGCTACAAGATGTTAATTAGTAGTAATCTACTTAGTCATGTTCCGTGTTGTTTTTGTTTTTAATTTTTATGTCATAAAGTTGGTTTAAGAAATTATATGATTCTTAGGTTTTTACATTTTATTAATTGGGTGATATGGTATATTTTAATATTGTTAGTGTCTGGCTAGTTTTTCTAATTATTATTCACTAGTTATGTGTGTGAGTTTTTTACAATAATCACTACAACATTTTTGCAATCATACAACTGTTTTTTTTCGTTGTCTGACAGGTAGAATTTCCGTTGTCTATCCACACTCGTGTGATCGAAGGTTGGACAACGGTTGTTAATACAGTTGTAATAAGGGAGATTCAACAACGTTTTTCAATACTGGTTACAATCAATAAGGCACAACAGTTACTCTTTATTAACCATTGTTGGAACTTTATTAAAACAACTGTTTCTTTATTCAACTGTTGTCTACCTAACTTAACAACAATGGTTTTGTAGAAAAACCATTGTTGTTACCTTATTTAATATTATCATAAACACAGTTTTATAAACTTCTTTTCTGAATATTTTTTTAAAAGACAATAGTGAAAATAATTTAAACTGTTGCAAAGAATATCAAAAGACAACAGTTTTTTTAAAAAAAAATATGTGGAGTGAGACATACAACGGTTTTTATTATTTTTTAAGTGACTTTCACACAATTGTTTATAAAATTAATCTCATTATTTAAAATAAACCAATTTTAAAATAAAATTATATAATGATAATTCAATTGTTATTTCACAATTGAAATTAAATTTACAATACAAAGGTTCTCTACAAGAATTACAAGTATAACAAAGTTTCATTAAAATTCACCAACAAGTTGGTAGTTACCAGTAAAATTCACTTTCATGCCAATTAGGTCCAGTTCTTTAAAATGCATTAAACTGGCTCCATAATAAGCTTCATCAATAAATAGAATGTTACTAACTTCAGAAGCAGCTTTCCACTTCTCGTTATATAAAACTGATTTATATGGGGCTCTGTCACCTTGGCTAGTCCTTAGCTATTGCCCACCTTTGATTCTACCAGCTCTCTTAGCAGGGGGAAACTTTAAGTCTTGACCATTACTTCCAATCTCTAACCATCTGAATATTTCAATTCAGATGCTTTATAACCATTGTATAGCTGCAATGCTGAACTCTGCAAATAATAAATAAAAAACATAAAGTTGTGTAACAAATCATGTAAATATATAATAAGGATGAATTGATAATCTACGAGTCTAAGAACGTGTTCAATACAAAATGAAGATTACAGAATGGATCAGTGCTTATTAAATAGAGACGCAATTCAAATAAATGCAATCCAAGTTGAGAATCTTACCTACAAGGTGATTTACTAAGGAACCATTTGGCATGTATTCGTAGACTAAGATTTTTTGTTGGCCATCAGCACAATATCCCAAAAGATTGACAAGGTTTGGATGGTGAACAATACTAAGTGTCAAAATCTCTGCTAGGAACTCTCGATTTCCTTGATATCCATTTATGTCAAGTTGCTTCACTGCGACAATCTGAAGGACACAACCAAAAGCAGAGTTAAGATTGAAAAAAATTGGTGCAAAGATGGAGGAAGAAGAAACAAAATAATTACTTACTGGTGCGTGTTATCTGTCCTTTGTACACCCTCCCAAACCCTCATTCTCCTAATAGCAGATCAGGATGGAAGTTCTGTGTTCCAGCAGCTGGTGTTCTTCATGGAATCAGTACGCACAATTCTACAGCATATTACAGGAATTACTTAGGTTCCCCAGTCCCTTTTTTAGCAGTGGTTGTGAGCACACACACAACACATGGTTTGACATAAGTATGTGTAAGATGATTACCAACTAAATTGTGCTATTATTCAGAGGAATATAGATTAATATTATATGTGTTCTGCTATGCCTATAACCAAACTTGAATGTCAAAACTAATGGTTAGTGGCAAGCACACAATGCAATAAATTTGATGATTTTGCGGCTGATAAATCACCCATCATTTTCAACATTCACAACACAATCTTGAGCACATTTAAGAACCCACAACAGAAAAAAATAACCAGCATATAATTACAATCAGTGCATGCTCCTTTTATACTATTCATGACTCAAATATCATTTAATATAAAAAAAAAGAACCCAACTCGCAGCATGTATCGCAGTTTTTGTTTTAATTCAACACAACTCTAGCAGCACATTTCTGCCATTAAAATAGACCACCCAAGTTTTACCCAGAGAGAGAGAGATCAAATTTAAGACCGACGCAACGAAAATCATATATTTTCAATTCAAAGAAGATAAACATAATGTATCAGAATTTGGAACAAGGAAACACATAATCAAAATATACAAACATACTAAGTTATAAGTTGACAATAGTTTATAATGTTCTTGCAGACTAGCTTACATTAAATCTTGCATCTCTTAGATTATTAGAATTATAACAATTTAACAGGAGCAGTTACAGGCTTTTACCTGACAAGGCCCAAGTTGAGTATACACCAAGAAGTCTGTGGCCAAGATTTCTTCTTGGCCTTCATCAACAAAACTCTAGCCCAAGCAATCCATCCTTCCCATGATATTCTCTTATCCCATGGACTTCCCCACTCTAGCAGAAATGTCAAGCCTTTCTCAGCTTCTTTCTCAGCCTCTTCATATCTGCACCTCCAGTCCTCCACAGCTAACATTTGTAACAAATTAAACTAAATGCAACTAAAAAACTACAATTGCCTAACAAACACAAAAGACATTAGAATTAAAGCTAAAAACATCAATCATGACACCATATTTCATTTCATTTGAGCTTAACAGAGCAAATTGAAAAAATACAAATTGCAAATTGTGAAGATATAAATACCTTGGGACGTCTATCAATGAAGAATTTAATGAGCATCTTGAACCCTAATTTAACATCCTTCCACTCCTCCAAATCACAAAACCCTAACAAAATCCCCAAAATCCTAACCACGACTCTCAAACTCGGGGCTGGTTCCAATGACGACAATGGCGGCGACGGAGGCGACGGAGCTGGTTCCAATGACGGCGATTGCGGCGGTTTCAAGGGTTTCGAGTTGGGGTGAAATGGAGGAGACTGAGAAGGGATTTCGGGTCAGGTTGGTGAGAGTAGGGAATGGGCTGGGCTTAATCGATGTGATTTTGAAAATAAAAAGGTAAGAAACCGGAGATAGAAGAGTGGCAGAGGAACAATGAGGGAGATGAAGGCGGTCAGAGATAAGATGGGAAAGGGAAAGGGAAATTGGGGGATCACACAAAAAATGAATTAAAGGAAAAAAGGGAGAGATAAGGGGGGAAATGAAATTTGGAGGAAGGGGGAAATGAAATTTCATTGGAGGGAATGGAAAAATTGGGTGATAATGGGAAAATAATTTAATAAATATTTTAATTTATAATTTTTTTTAATATTTTAATTAAATTTATCGTATTATATATTTATCGTATTATACTTAATTATATTTGTCGTAGTTTAATTATATTTGTCGTATTTTAATTATATTTATCGTAGTTTTACTGGATTTTTCTAATACTGACATGCAAGATTAATTTCAAATTTGTTAATAATTTTTTCTTTTGACTAAAATTGATATATCTTAACATCCGTACGGTTGGATCTTCGAAAAAACCAATTTAAAAAATAATCTTGTGAATCGGGAACGAGTCTCGTTGTCGGGAGTGTAAGTTTTACTAGAATTTTCTAATCCTGACATGCAAGATAAATTTTAAATTTGTTAATAATTTTTTCATAAGACTAAAATTGATATATCTTAACATCCGTACGGTTGGATGGTTGAAAAAAATATTTTAAAAATTAATCTTGTGAATCCGGAACGAGTCTCGTTGTTGAGAGTGGTACTTTTATTAGAATTTTCTAATCCTGACATGCAAGATGAATTTTAAATTTATTAATAATTTTTAATTATTTTTTTAAATGGATAAAATAAATATATTTTAACATCCGTATGGTTGGATCGTCCAAAAAATCATTTTAAAAAACTATGTTTTCAATCAGCAATGAATCTTGTTTCACGGATTTGTACCTTTACCTCATTTTTCTTATAAAGTCAAGCAAGATAAATTTTGAAATTTTTAATTATTTTTTTACATGGCTAAAATCAATATATTTTAATATTTGTACGGTTGGATCGTCCAAAAAATCATTTCAAAAAATTATTTCGTTAATCAGCAACGAATCTTGTTTTAGGGAGTTGTGCTTTTACCGGATTTTTCTAATCCTGGTCGTGCAAGATGAATTTTAAATTTTTTAATAATTTTTTCATATGACTAAAATCGATATATCTTAACATCCGTACGGTCGGATCGTCGAAAAAATCATTTTAAAAATCAATCTTGTATATCGGGAACGAGTCCCGTTGTCGGGAGGGGTACTTTTACCGGATTTTTCTAATCCTGACGTGCAAGATGAATTTCAAATTTTTAATAATTTTTTCATATGACTAAAATCGATATATCTTAACATCCGTACGGTCGGATCGTCGAAACAATCATTTTAAAAATCAATCTTGTAAATCAGGAACGAGTCTCGTTGTCGGGAGGGGTACTTTTATCGGATTTTTCTAATCCTGACGCGCAAGATGAATTTCAAATTTTTTAATAATTTTTTCATATGACTAAAATCGATATATCTTAACATCCGTACGGTCGGATCGTCGAAAAAATCATTTTAAAAATCAATCTTGTATATCGGGAACGAGTCCCGTTGTCGGGAGGGGTACTTTTACCGGATTTTTCTAATCCTGACGTGCAAGATGAATTTCAAATTTTTTAATAATTTTTTCATATGACTAAAATCGATATATCTTAACATCCGTACGGTCGGATCGTCGAAACAATCATTTTAAAAATCAATCTTGTAAATCGGGAACGAGTCTCGTTGTCGGGAGGGGTACTTTTATCGGATTTTTCTAATCCTGACGTGCAAGATGAATTTCAAATTTTTTAATAATTTTTTCATATGACTAAAATCGATATATCTTAACATCCGTACGGTCGGATCGTCGAAAAAATCATTTTAAAAATTAATCTTGTAAATCGGGAACGAGTCTCGTTCACGATAACGAGACTCGTTCCTGATTTACAAGATTAATTTTTGAAATTATTTTTTCGACGATCGAACCATACGGATGTTAAGATATATCAATTTTAGTGATATGAAATTTTTTTTAACAAATTTGAAATCCATCTTGCATGTCAGGATTAGAAGAATCTAGTAAAAGTACTAGTCCCGAAATGAGACTCGTTCCCGATTTACAAAATTAATTTTTTAAAATAATTTTCTCAATGATCCAATCATACCGATGTTAAGATATATCGATTTTAGTCATATGAAAAAATTGTTAAAAAAATTAAAATTCATCTTGCATGATATAAATAGAAATATTAAAATATTTTGACACTAATCATTATAAAAATAAATAAAAAAATAAAAAATATTATACTCACTTTCATTTAATTCTTTCCCTTGGTCACTCAATCATTTCCCCCTTCACAAAATTTTTTTCCCCCCTTTACTTCTAAATCTGATAAAATGTATCCCCCTTTTACTTTCAATCTCAGTCCTCATCTTCAATTATAACATAGTGATGGGCTTCTATAGTGAATTGTTGGGCGATCATTTTCCCCCCAAAACAAAAAACTCCTCAATAATACTTCTCTCTCTGCCGCTGTCTTTTCTCTATCGATGCTCTCTTTCCCTCTCTCCCACTCTCTCTATGAAAGCATGAATTTTTGGTGTTTCAGGACTCCGAAATTCTTTCTCTCCACTGGACATGTCTATGGCTCCGATTTGGGGCTCCTATTAAATAAAAAGAAACAAGTGCTTTAGAAAGTAAAGACCCCAGCTCTGTTACTTTTGGTGCTCCTAGGTAAGCTTCTTTTTTCAAATCCTTATCTTTATTTTACATGCAATTTGAATTTTGGGTGTGGATCTGAAATGGGCTTTTATTGTTTCTTGCTAATTTAGAGCAAATAATTTTTTTTGTTGGTATTTGGAAATGAGATAAAGATTGATTCTTTGATGACCCATTTTAGTTAGTGTTAATGGGTTTTGTTTGTTTTTCTGTTTAATGCTTTTTTGATAAATCTTGGGTTGCTTACAGGCTCATTTTGTAGGAAAGTTTGTGTCTTTCTTCTTGGTAAGGTAGATTCTGATTATGGTTAGTTGGTATCGTTTATTTGTTTGTTACGATGAGATTAATTGTTGGAGTTTAGTGATAGTTTGGAGCAGGCTATAAGGTAGTAGTTGTTATAAGTAAGACTAAAGGTCGAATACCGGAGTCTGTTGTTTTCTACTTAAATATGAATCATACGAAAAAGTGACTAAATTTCGTATTTGTTTTTTAGATCCTGGAAGCTGAGCTACAACAGGTAGCAGCAGTGATGGGACTAGAGGATGAAATATAAATCACAGAGGACATTGGCCTGGAAGATGCTTTCTAGCAACTAGTTCTGAACTGAAACAGAATCCTTGGATCCGCATTGTAGCTAAATTTCAAAAGCTGCCTGTATTTGTTATTAAGGTATCCTGGCAAATGGCATTACAGTTTTCTAGTTGGTTAAACAATGATTTTGTTTATCTCACTCTCAATTTGGTTTAAGATTTTCTTGACATGCAAACTATTACTTTGTTTATCTCAGTTTCAACCTGATCTATGTTTGTCTAAATATGCAGTCAAGTAACATGTCACAACTGGTCAAGGCTATCTGCATGATTCTGGATAAGTGATACTATTGAATATCAGATTCTCAACAAGACTAGATCTAGTGACCAAGTGACACTTGCTTTTTCAAATAAATATAGTTCAGTAAAGTGATTGTACAAAACACCTTGACTTACATCGACACTCGACAATTTCTATGCTATGCTATGATAGTAGTCAGCCCATATTCCTATTTAACAAAACATAAAGGTTGTATTTGAAATGCGAGATAAATACACCTGACACTACAATTTAGTCTTACATTCTGCTAGAGTATCTCCGGATCCCGGGAGCAGGTACCATGTCGTCTTTGAGTCGGGAACTAGTTTTCCTGATACAGCAATTCTTGGACGAGGAGAAATTCAAAGATACCGTTCATAAGTAAGTTATTTAGCATATCTTATCTTAACTTTTCGGCTCTATCCTGTTGCTAATTTATTATATTTTTCAATGTAGGATCTTATATAAATTTATTCGATGGATGTGCAACTTATTTTTTTCAGTTTTGTAAATTGTTATATGTATTAGTCCTTCTTCAAGACAAAAATTGAAGTCTTCAGGTTTCAAGAACTGCTTAGATTAGACTTGTTTAGTTCATTTGTTATGTTCCAATTTTAGATAGTCAATCATTGATCATATTAAGAAAAACATAAGATGAAAAGATTTGAACTATCTGGCACTAGCATAGTTGGAAAGCATAGTTGGAATCTTGATGTAGTTGGAAGGACTAATCATTCTATTTAATGTAGTTGCCGGCCTCACTTTAACTGGCTACTTGGAATTTGGAATAACTAAGGGAGGCGGAAAGTATGGTAATGAGGGTCTGTCATTTGGAAATGGTGAAGTTGTTGAATCGGATAAAGCAGTTGTTGCTGCTGATGATGCGCGGTGTTCAAAAACTGGAGTGTCGATTCTTGGACAGGGTGGACATGCTGTTGATGCTACAGTAGCAACTGCTTTGTGCCTAGGTGTTGTTAATGCAATGTCTAGTGGGATTGGTGGTGGAGGTTTTATGGTTGTTCGGTCTTCAGCAACTTCACGAACAGAGGCAATCAATATGAGGGAGACTGCTCCTATAGCTTCTTGTCATTTGGAAATGGTGAAGTTGTTGAATCGGATAAAGCAGTTGTTGCTGCTGATGATGCGCGGTGTTCAAAAACTGGAGTGTCGATTCTTGGACAGGGTGGACATGCTGTTGATGCTGCAGTAGCAACTGCTTTATGCCTAGGTGTTGTTAATGCAATGGCTAGTGGGATTGGTGGTGGAGGTTTTATGGTTGTTCGGTCATCAGCAACTTCACGAACAAAGGCAATCAATATGAGGGAGACTGCTCCTATAGCTTCTTCCCAGGTTATTGGAATGTTAAGTTTCTGTTATAGCATTTATTTGGTAAACCAGAGTTTTTGTTACCAGTGATGATGATAATTACCTCAAACCAATTACCGGAGGCTCTTCACTGGACTTGTAGTATTATGGCATTGTGATTAATTTGTGTATTTTTCAATTCATAGATGAACTTGTAAATTTGTAAAAATATTTAGTTTGTTGATGAATGTATACGTGTCCAGGTTTACTCTCTTTATAGTAATGCAAGAGCTGCAAAATACGGTCTCCATGAAATGGAGATTGCATTTTGCAGCTTTGTATTACTATAAAGAGAGTACACTTTGATTTGTATGTATTTATCGCCAAACTTTTAGTTTAATAGTTGAACTCGTCCATTTGAGGTAGTATTTTTGGTTTTTGATTTGGTTCATGATTTTTTGATTGTTAGTTTGTTGGTCGAATGATTCATGGTTTGGAAATTTCTTGGTTAAATGTTTTTGGATCTGTTTTGTGGGGACTTGCATATATGCAAGTCAATTTTTTTTTTACCATTACTCAACAGACAATGGTTACTGTCACAATGTGTAAAACAATCATCTCAATAAGGTGTTCAGACAACAAGACACAAGACCGGTTGTTTGAATCTCATTTACCCAACACTACTAATAACCATTGTCTGTGAGCTTTCCTTTTAATAATGGTATGTAAAATCCATTGTTTGATGTTCAATAAGATAAGTGTTATAATAAACACTTGTCTAAATTACACAAAATAAGGCCAAAAACTGTGGTCTCACACTACCATAAGTTAGCTTATTAACAATGGTTTTTGACTGTTATGTGAAAGATTTATGACAACAGTGCAGAATCCGAACTGTTGTCTATCTCGGTAAGAGGATGTCACAGAGAGAAGTCTTTCAAAAAACAGCTATAACCGTTGTTCTACATGTACTCTAACAACAGTTTTTCGAGGAAAGGAAATTCACAGTTGTCTACGAATTTGGGGCAACAGTTTTTTTGTCAACCGTTGTTTCATAGGTGTTGTCTGATTGCAAATTTCTTGTAGTGAATTATCATGTTATATTGTGCTAGTAATTAATATGTAAAAATATTTGTAAAATAAAATCTATTTTCACAAGATTTAGTTTATGAGATTTATTAAAAATTGACAAAATAGGTATTTGTGGGACTAATGATATATAAAGTATTTTTATTTACACGACATATGTAGTCAAAATATTATGTTAATTAAGTTAAGTAATTAATAATTGATTGTTTGTTTATCTAAAATTATAAATTATTTACATTTGTTAATCATATTATGTTATTATGTTTTCCTCATAACATATATGTTACCTTAGTCTCATTATTTTTTTAACCAATATGTTATTAATTATAGTATCTAATATTTGGGCATAATAATTTAAAATTTGTAAGTAATGTAGTAGTATTAATGTGCAAAAGTGAATTTGATAATCTTGTTAGTATGATAAACACAGAGCATGTTATATTTATTTTTATCATTTTCTTAAATTGTTGTTATAATTTAATATGTTAAATTAATGTATAATTTAAGTTTGTCTACTTTTATAAAGTTATATACTTAGAGATTTCTACATTACTTTTATAAATTAATAAAATATCTTTTATATTTTATGAACCAGCTTGTATATTATTCAGATTATTTATTAGTTAAATGTTTATATACTATAGCATGAATAAAATATTATAATTTTATTAGCTTACTTTTTGGGTTTTAGAGTTTGGCGTTTATAAGTTATATTTGTGTTAATATTATAGATTGGTTTGGAAGTTGATTTGGAGCTAGGTAGTGATTTAATATTTTAGACTCATTTCAGGTACGAGTATCCTCCATTTCTCTTCATTTAAAATATATTTTCTTCCTCTGTACTTATTGTCCTATCATATTTATCTTATCATATTTTATTTTGTTAAGTTGTACATCTTGTATATGTACACTTATTAATTTTTGCTCAGCCATATTTGATCCATGTTGATGCTTAACCACTTTTGATCTATGTTGCCTATCAGTATACTTGATTTGTCACATGCAACTTTTATTTTCAATATTATTGGCAACACTTTGTAATCATTTGGCATGGGCTCTTAAACTTATTTGTATGCGGGTAAATCACAGACGAGACACATGGAGTTTTTGCAGTCTTTGGTGCTCACGGCACTAACTCGTATCAGTGTTGTGAGTATACGAGCATGTCTCTGGGGTATGAGACATGATTAAGATCATGATCATTTTGTTTGTTTGGGAAATGTTTTATACATTTCATTTTGTCCTTCTTGTGGATAAACGGAGAAGGAACTCTTTGCACTGTGCTTTACTTGGTGTTTACTAGCAAGCAGAGGTTTTATAAGATGCCCTTATTAGTACCCACCTTACTTGTTCTCATCCATTTCTTTGATTTTGTTTGGATTAGTTTGTTCCTTGATTCTAAATAATTATTGTCATATTACTCATCTTCTTGGCTAATTGTTAAAATCAAATATCTTCTGTTGCTTTATCTTTTAATGATATATTCGTACTGGGCATTTGGCTCACTCGTATTTATTTCTTTCCACGGGTAGTCGGGGGTAAAGCGGGGGTGTGATGAGTGCTGCCCAGATTTTAGCTTGTTTATCTAGTTGAAAATAAAGTCAACGACATGTTTTATTCCATATTATTTTGGATCTTGTTAGAGAACTTTATTTTGGATCTTTTGAACTTTTGTTAGCTTAATAAATTATGTTTAGCTTGTTTTTACTTCCATTAATAAATAAAGCTTAGCTTTTGTAGCCTCTACTTGTTTAAGTGGGGTGTTACAACGTTGGTATCAGAGCTTAGGTTATAGTTTCTGTAGACTGTCCTTTAGGATTTGACCTGTGAGTTTTGGGTTGACTTCATATGGGTAGATTTATGATTTTGTGATATATGTGTTTGTGCACTCATAAAATTTTGTGCAGGATGGCAAGAGGTAGCAGTAGTCGAAATATTGGGGGGAATGATAATCAGTAGATTGTTATGGATAGGAGTACTTTTATGGAGATGTTGCGGGAAGTTCTACGTGGGAAGAATCCCACTGCTAACGGACAAGATGGAGATGGTCAAACTATGTTTGATCGGTTTATGAAGCAAAGACCCAATTGTTTTAAGGAGGCCAAGACTCCCATGGATGCTGAAGCTTGGATATATCATATGGAGAAAAATTTCATTGTCTTGGAGTATTCAGAGGTGAAAAAGGCTCAATTTTCTATATATCATCTTGAGGGGGATGCTAATACTTGGTGGAAGTCTATGGTAGCCTCGCATGCACCTGGCTATAAAAATACTCTTAGTTGGCATATATTCAAAACTCAGTTTGGCCAGAGGTACTTTCCAGCCAGCATACGTGAGGAATATGTAAGGGAGTATCAGAGTATTATTCTGAGAGATGATGAGTCGGTGGCAGACTTTCAAGTCAGATTTCAGAGGTTAGCTGGTTATGCGAGATATGTGGCTGGGTCAGAAGCGGATAAAATCATGAAGTTTATGTGGGCATTAAAGAATTCCATCGGCAACCATATCATCTCTAACCGCTACACATCCATGGATACCTTGGTTGATAGTGTCAGAGATCAAGAGCTTCATCAGGTTGACTTTCTCAAGAAAAGAAAAAGGGAAGAGGAATTTTCCGATCGTCGACATGGATTTTAGGAAAATGGTGGGTCTTCAGGTGGATTCAAACCAAATGATCAGAGGTATAATACTCGGAATTTCAGCAAAAGAATGGAAATCAAGGAAATGAGCAAAAGAGGTCTTTCAACCAAACTGGAAATAAGGAAGTATCTAAGTGTGAGCATTGTGGAAAGATGCATGGAGGAAGCACTTGCTATTGGGCTACTAGAGCATGCTTCAATTATGGAAAGAAGGGTCACACTATTCAAGACTATCAGATGCCACCAAAGAATCCTTGGGATCGTAGAGATCAGGGAGAGAAAAACAACCAGAAGACTTCCGGTCGTGTGTTTTCCATCACTGCAAAAGATGCTGCAAGTACTCCAAGTACCATTTCAGGATCACTTTTTGTCGGTAATGGAAATGCTATAGTCTTATTTGATACTGGAGCTACACATTCATTTATCTCTACATCTTATGTTAAACACTTAGACATTGCATCCACTGCACTTATATCGGATTTTTTTGTTGGCACTCCTATAGGTGTAACTATACTTGTGAATTCTCAATATCTTGATTGTGTAGTTAGAGTAGACGATAGAGAACTATTTGTTGATCTCTTACCTATTCAGATGAGGGACTTTGATATCATACTGGGGATGGATTGACTGGAGCGACACAAAGCTACAATTGATTGTCCAGAAAAAGAATAATTTTTGGGGACTCCAATTCGCCTGAGTTCGTGTTTCAGGGTTCTAAGCCTAGTGGTTGTGGAAAATTCATTTCGGCCATCAAGGCTAAGAAGATGATTGCTCATGGATGTGAAGGATTTTTAGCGTATGTGATTGACATGTCCAAGGTGCAGCCAGAATTAGAAGATGTTCTTGTTGTTCGTGAGTTTTCAGATGTATTTCCCGAAGATTTGGAGGGTCTTCCGCCCGAAAGAGAGATAGAATTTTCTATCGATTTGTTACCAGATGCACAACCTATTTCCAAGGCACCTTATAGAATGGGTCCGTTAGAGGTACAAGAGCTGAAAGAACAGTTGGAGGAGTTACTTGATAAGGGTTTTATTAGACCCAATTTTTCACCTTGGGGAGCACCAGTTCTATTTGTGGATAAGAAGGATGGTTCGATGAGACTCTATATTGATTATCGAGAGTTGAACCGAATCACGGTGAAGAATAGATATCCATTACCGAGGATCGATGACTTATTTGATCAGCTTCAAGGAGCAAAATACTTTTCAAAGATTGATCTACGGTCAGGTTACCATCAACTAAGAGTGAAGGCAAGTGATATTCTGAAGATAGCATTCAGGACTCGTTACAGACAAGACGAGTTTCTTGTTATGTCTTTTGGATTGAAAAATGCACCTGCAGTTTTCATGGACCTAATGAACAGGGTATTCAAGGATTTTCTGGACAAGTTTCTGATTGTGTTTATTGATGATATATTGGTCTATTCAAAGTCAGTGGAGGTTCATGAGGAGCATCTTCGAGTTGTGTTGGAAATACTAGGGAATAACAAATTGTATGCAAAATACAAGAAGTGTGAATTTTGTCTTGATCAAGTTGCATTTTTGGGACATATTGTATCAGCAGATAGAATCAAGGTGGATCCAGCCAAGGTTGAGGCTATTACCAATTGGCCAAGACCTAGCACTGCGACAGAAGTGAGGAGTTTCTTGGGACTCGCGGGCTACTATCACCGATTTGTAGAAGGCTTTTCGACAATTGCGATGCCATTGACACAGTTGACTCGAAAAAGCAACAAGTTCATATGGACCGATGAGTGTGAGACTAGTTTTCAAGAATTGAAGAAGAGACTTGTGACATCACCAGTATTGACACTACCATCAGGATTGTGAAGCTATGTGATTTATAGCGATGCTTCAAAGAAGGGACTTGGCTATGTCTTGATGCAACATGGAAATATGATTGCCTACGCTTCAAGATACTTAAAGCCTCACGAGGTGAATTATCCGACACATGACTTAGAGCTTGCAGCCGTCATTTTTGTATTGAAGATATGGAGACACCATTTGTATGGTGATAAGTGTGAGATATTTACTGACCACAAGAGTTTGAAGTACATATTCACGTAGAAAGAGCTTAATATGAGGCAAAGACAATGGATTGAATTATTGAAAGACTATGATGTGAGCATTCAGTATCATCCCCGAAAGGCTAATAAGATTGCAAATGCTTTAAGCAGAAAGGATTTTGAGAATTTAGCCGCGTTTGTGACACAATAACCTCCTCTTTAACGTGAGATTGAGAAATTTGGTTTGGAGTTTTATCATCGGGATACGGTTGGTATGGTAGCAAGTTTGCATGTCGAGCCTAGTCTTATCATTAGGATTAAGGCAGCTCAAGATGGAGATGGAGAATTATGGTCTTTTGTCCAGAATATTGATCCTGAAAAGCAACCAGGATTTCATTTTGATGATCATGGCATTCTATGGATGTATAATCGTCTATGTGTGCCTGCTAACAAGGAACTCAGGGAGGAATTGATGGAAGAGGCTCATAGATCACCGTTTTCTATTCATCCAGGTGAGACAAATATGTATCGAGATTTAAAGGAACACTTTTGGTGGAGTGGCATGAAACGAGATATTGCCGATTTTGTTTTGAAGTGTTTGACTTGTCAACAGGCGAAGATTGAGCACCAGAGGCCAAGTGGTTTATTACAACCATTGGAGTTACTTACTTGGAAGAGGGAGAATATTTGCATAGATTTTATCATAGGACTTCCTAAGACTTTTAAGAAACATGATGCGATATGGGTGATTGTAGATAGACTCACTAAATATGCTCACTTTTTGGCAATCCGTGAGAACATGAACTTGGAGAGCTTAACGCTATTATACAGGAATGAGATTGTTAGACTACACGGGATTCCAGTTTCGATCGTTTCCAATCGAGATCCCAAATTCACTTCAAGATTTTGGAAAGGATTTGAAAAGGCATGGGGCACCAAGTTGAACTATAGCACAGCTTTTCATCCACAGTCGGATGGGCAGTCAGAGAGGACAATTCAGACCTTGGAGGACATGTTGCGAGCATGTGCATTAGAATGGTATGGAAATTGGGATGACTATTTGTCTTTGGTTGAATTTGCTTATAATAACAGTTGGCAGAGCAGCATTGGTATGGCTCCTTTTGAGGCACTCTATGGGCGCAAGTGCAGAACACCTATTTATTGGAATGAAGTAGGAGAAAAGCTTTCAGGGGGTCCCGATCTAGTCCAAGTCACTACAGATAAGGTAGCAGTTGCTCGAGAAAGTCTTGAACAAGCTCGATCTAGACAGAAGAGTTATGCTGATAAGGGTAGACGAGAATATGAATTTAAAGCAGGAGACAAGGTCTTCCTTTAGGTATCTCCTCAGAGGGGCATTCAGCGATTCGGTCAGAAGGGTAAGCTATGTCCGAGGTATATAGGACCTTTTGAGATTCTTGAGAAGGTTGGAGTGGTGGCATATAGAATCGCTTTACCGCCACAATTGTCACGAGTGCACAATGTGTTTCATGCATCGATTCTGAGGAAGTATGTATATCATCCTAATCATGTTGTTCAGTATCCCTTAGATGCATTTCGTGAAGATTTATCTTGTGAAGAAGAAGCTGAAGCTATATTGGCGAGGGAGGAAAGAGTGTTGCGCAAGAACACGATCCCTTTTGTTAAAGTTTTATGGAAAAATCATGATGTTCGAGAAGCTACTTGGGAAACTGAGGATTCAGTTCGCGCAAGATATCCGTACCTCTTCGAATCAGGTACTTCACTAGAATTTCGAGGACGAAATTATTTTAAGGGGGGAAGAATATAATACCCCATATTTTATTTGTTACATTGTTGCTGCGATAATTTAGTAAATATTTGATTAATTATTTTTAGAATTTAAAATTATGGAGAATTTTTTATTTAGATAATTGGTTGTTAAAAATTTAAATTTGTAAGCTATCTTTTAGTTGTTTAAAATTTGAAGTCAAACTATTAAGTACGTGATAAGATATTTTTAAACAGCTAATGGGGAGATGATGTGGAAAAATGTGGAGAAAATTATGGACAACGGTTTCATAATTTGTTAGAGTCGCTTATTATATAAACAGAGTCACCATGTTAGTGCTATGACTCAAAATTTGTCTCATTGGACATGAAAGCCAACAGAAATGAAAATTATTAATAGTAGAATTATATAACTTACTAGCAAGAGAAGAGGTGGTGCATAGAAAAGAAAGTTTTGGCGTACAACTCCCACAAGGTCAGAAAAGAATTAACTGGTTAGAGTGTCACGCTTAAGGTTGTCAAAGGAGGAGAAAGAGTTTCACAAGGAAGCTAGGTTAAGCCTTACCAAAAGTTTCAAAGAAGTGTACACCTTGTGGAGGTTTAGTTAAAAATTTAATCACCACATAATTTAATGACTATTATTTATGTTGTATACTAATATTAGTCATTTTTATTTTCAGGTTTATAATTATTTGTACACATTTTTTTTACATAATTATATCAGGCTCTAAATTCAGGTAAGTTTTATCAAATTATTATATTATTTGTTTATGTGTTTATATATTGTGTTAGGTTATTGTTTAATGCATGTTTAATTGATTTAATTGATTAATTGTTATTTGTACCGCCTACAAGATGTTTAATTAGTAGTAATCTATCCGTGTTATTTTTATTTTTAATTTTTATGTCATTAAGTTGGTTTAAGAAATTATATGATTCTCAGGTTTTTACATTTTTTTAATTGGGTGATATGGTATATTTTTATATTGTTAGTGTCTGGCTAGTTTTGTTAATTATTATTTACTAGTTATGTATGTGAGTTGTTTATAATAATTATCATGTTATATTGTGCTAGTTTATTAATATGTAAAAATATTTGTAAAATAAAATTTATTTTCACAAGATTTAGTTTATTGAGATTATTAAAATTGACAAAATATGTATTTGTGGGACTAATGATATATAAAGTATTTTATTTTACAGGACATATGTAGTCAAAATATTATGTTAATTAAGTTAAGTAATTAATAATTGATTGTTTGTTTATCTAAAATTATAAATTGTTTACATTTGTCAATCATATTATGTTATTATGTTTTCCTCATAACATATTTGTTACCTTAGTCTCATTGTTTTTTAACCAATATGTTATTAATTATAGTATCTAATACTTGGGCATAATAATTTAAAATTTGTAAGTAATTTTGTAGTATTAATGTGCAGAAGTGAATTTGATAATCTTATCAGTATGATAAACAGAGAACATGTTATATTTATTTTTATCATTTTCTTAAATTGTTGTTATAATTTAATATGTTAAATTAATGTATAATTTAAGTTTGTCTACTTTTATAAAGTTATATACTTAGAGATTTCTACATTACTTTTATAAATCAATAAAATATCTTTTATATTTTATGAACCCGCTTGTATATTATTCAGATTATTTGTTAGTTAAATGTTTATATACTATAGCATGAATAAAATATTATAATTTTATTAGCTTACTTTTTGGGTTTTAGAGTTTGGCGTTTATAAGTTATATTTGTGTTGATATTATAGATTGGTTTGGAAGTTGATTTGGAGCTAGGTAGTGATTTAATATTTTAGACTCATTTCAGGTACGAGTATCCTCCATTTCTCTCCATTTAAAATATATTTTCTTCCTCTGTACTTATTGTCCTATCATATTTATCTTATCATATTTTATTTTGTTAAGTTGTACATCTTGTATATGTACACTTATTAATTTTTGCTCAGCCATATTTGATCCCTGTTGATGCTTAACCACTTTTGATCTATGTTCCCTATCAGTATACTTGATTTGTCACATGCAACTTTTATTTTCAATATTATTGGCAACACTTTGTAATCATTTGTCATGGGCTCTTAAACTTATTTGTATGCGGGTAAATCACAGACGAGACACATGGAGTTTTTGCAGTCTTTGGTGCTCACGGCACTAACTCGTATCAGTGTTGTGAGTATACGAGCATGTCTCTGGGGTATGAGACATGATTAAGATCATGATCATTTTGTTTGTTTGGGAAATGTTTTATACATTTCATTTTGTCCTTCTTGTGGATAACCGGAGAAGGAACTCTTTGCACTGTGCTTTACTTGGTGTTTACTAGCAAGCAGAGGTTTTATAAGATGCCCTTATTAGTACCCACCTTACTTGTTCTCATCCATTTCTTTGATTTTATTTGGATTAGTTTGTTCCTTGATTCTAAATAATTACTGTCATATTACTCATCTTCTTGGCTAATTGTTAAAATCAAATATATTATGTTGCTTTATCTTTTAATGATATATTCGTACTGGGCATTTGGCTCACTCGTATTTATTTCTTTTCACGGGTAGTCGGAGGTAAAGCGGGGGTGTGATGAGTGCTGCCCAGATTTTAGCTTGTTTATCTAGTTGAAAATAAAGTCAAGGACATGTTTTATTCCATATTATTTTGGATCTTGTTAGAGAACTTTATTTTCGATCTTTTGAACTTTTGTTAGCTTAATAAATTATGTTTAGCTTGTTTTTACTTCCATTAATAAATAAAGCTTAGCTTTTGTAGCCTCTACTTGTTTAAGTGGGGTGTTACAATGTTGGTATCAGAGCTTAGGTTATAGTTTCTGTAGACTGTCCTTTAGGATTTGACCTGTGAGTTTTGGGTTGACTTCATACGGGTAGATTTATGATTTTGTGATATATGTGTTTGTGCACTCATAAAATTTTGTGCAGGATGGCAAGAGGTAGCAGTAGTCGAAATATTGGGGGGAATGATAATCAGTAGATTATTATGGATAGGAGTACTTTTATGGAGATGTTGCGGGAAGTTCAACGTGGGAAGAATCCCACTGCTAACGGGCAAGATCGAGATGGTCAAACTATGTTTGATCGGTTTATGAAGCAAAGACCCAATTGTTTTAAGGAGGCCAAGACTCCCATGGATGTTGAAGCTTGGATATATCACATGGAGAAAAATTTCATTGTCTTGGAGTATTCAGAGGTGAAAAAGGCTCAATTTTCTACATATCATCTTGAGGGGGATGCTATACTTGGTGGAAGTCTATGGTAGCCTCGCATGCACCTGGCTATGAAAATACTCTTATTTGGCATATATTCAAAACTCAGTTTGGCCAGAGGTACTTTCCAGCCAGCATACGTGAGGAATATGTAAGGGAGTATCAGAGTATTATTCTGAGAGATGATGAGTCGGTGGCAGACTTTCAAGTCAGATTTCAGAGGTTAGCTGGTTATGCGAGATATGTGGCTGGGTCAGAAGCGGATAAAATCATGAAGTTTATGTGGGCATTAAAGAATTCCATCGGCAACCATATCATCTCTAACCGCTACACATCCATGGATACCTTGGTTGATAGTGTCAGAGATCAAGAGCTTCATCAGGTTGACTTTTTCAAGAAAGGAAAAAGGGAAGAGGAATTTTCCGATCGTCGACATGGATTTCAGAAAAATGGTGGGTCTTCAGGTGGATTCAAACCAAATGATCAGAGGTATAATAGTCGGAATTTCAGCAAAAGAATGGAAATCAAGGAAATGAGCAAAAGAGGTCTTTCAACCAAACTAGAAATAAGGAAGTATCTAAGTGTGACCATTGTGCAAAGATGCATGGAGGAAGCACTTGATATTGGGCTACTAGAGCATGCTTCAATTATGGAAAGAAGGGTCACACTATTCAAGACTGTCAGATGCCACCAAAGAATCCTTGGGATCGTAGAGATCAGGGAGAGAAAAACAACCAGAAGGCTTCCGGTCGTGTGTTTTCCATCACTGCAAAAGATGCTGCAAGTACTCCAAGTACCATTTCAGGATCACTTTTTATCGGTAATGGAAATGCTATAGTCTTATTTGATACTGGAGCTACACATTCATTTATCTCTACATCTTATGTTAAACACTTAGACATTGCATCCACTGCACTTATATCGGATTTTTTTGTTGGCACTCCTATAGTTGTAACTATACTTGTGAATTCTCAATATCTTGATTGTGTAGTTAGAGTAGATGATAGAGAACTATTTGTTGATCTCTTACCTATTCAGATGAGGGACTTTGATATCATACTGGGGATGGATTGACTGGAGCGACACAAAGCTACAATTGATTGTCCAGGAAAAAGAATAATTTTTGGGGACTCCAATTCGCCTGAGTTCGTGTTTCAGGGTTCTAAGCCTAGTGGTTGTGGAAAATTCATTTCGGCCATCAAGGCTAAGAAGATGATTGCTCATGGATGTGAAGGATTTTTAGCGTATGTGATTGACATGTCCAAGGTGCAGCCAGAATTAGAAGATGTTCTTGTTGTTCGTGAGTTTTCAGATGTATTTCCCGAAGATTTGGAGGGTCTTCCGCCCGAAAGAGAGATAGAATTTTCTATCGATTTGTTACCAGATGCACAACCTATTTCTAAGGCACCTTATAGAATGGCTCCGTTAGAGGTACAAGAGCTGAAAGAACAGCTGGAGGAGTTACTTGATAAGGGTTTTATTAGACCCAGTTTTTCGCCTTGGGTAGCACCAGTTCTATTTGTGAATAAGAAGGATGGTTCGATGAGACTCTATATTGATTATCGAGAGTTGAACCGAATCACGGTGAAGAATAGATATCCATTACCGAGGATCGATGACTTATTTGATCAGCTTCAAGGAGCAAAATACTTTTCAAAGATTGATTTACGGTCAGGTTACCATCAACTAAGAGTGAAGGCAAGTGATATTCCGAAGATAGCATTCAGGACTCGTTACAGACACGACGAGTTTCTTGTTATGTCTTTTGGATTGAAAAATGCACCTGCAGTTTTCATGGACCTAATGAACAGGGTATTCAAGGATTTTCTGGACAAGTTTCTGATTGTGTTTATTGATGATATATTGGTGTATTCAAAGTCAGTGGAGGTTCATGAAGAGCATCTTCGAGTTGTGTTGGAAATACTAGGGAATAACAAATTGTATGCAAAATACAAGAAGTGTGAATTTTGTCTTGATCAAGTTGCATTTTTAGGATATATTGTATCAGCAGATAGAATCAAGGTGGATCCAGCCAAGGTTGAGGCTATTACCAATTGGCCAAGATCTAGCACTGCGATAGAAGTGAGGAGTTTCTTGGGACTCGCGGGCTACTATCACCGATTTGTAGAAGGCTTTTCGACAATTGCGATGCCATTGACACAGTTGACTCGAAAAAGCAACAAGTTCATATGGACCGATGAGTGTCAGACTAGTTTTCAAGAATTAAAGAAGAGACTTGTGACATCACCAATATTGACACTACTATCAGGATTGGGAAGCTATGTGATTTATAGTGATGCTTCAAAGAAGGGACTTGGCTATGTTTTGATGCAACATGGAAATGTGATTGCCTACGCTTCAAGATACTTAAAGCCTCACGAGGTGAATTGTCCGACACATGACTTAGACCTTGAAGCCGTCATTTTTGCATTGAAGATATGGAGACACCATTTGTATGGTGATAAGTGTGAGATATTTAGTGACCACAAGAGTTTGAAGTACATATTCACGTAGAAAGAGCTTAATATGAGGCAAAGACAATGGATTGAATTATTGAAAGACTATGATGTGAGCATTCAGTATCATCCCCGAAAGGCTAATTAGGTTGCAAATGCTTTAAGCAGAAAGGATTTTGAGAATTTAGCCGCGTTGGTGACACAACAACCTCCTCTTTAACGTGAGATTGAGAAATTTGGTTTGGAGTTTTATCATCGGGATACAGTTGGTATGGTAGCAAGTTTGCATGTCGAGCCTAGTCTTATCACTAGGATTAAGGCAGCTCATGATGGAGATGGAGAATTATGGTCTTTTGTCCAGAATATTGATCCTGAAAAGCAACCAGGATTTCATTTTGATGATCATGGCATTCCATCGATGTATAATCGTCTATGTGTTCCTACTAACAAGGAACTTAGGGAGGAATTAATGGAAGAGGCTCATAGATCACCATTTTCTATTCATCCAGGTGAGACAAAGATGTATCGAGATTTAAAGGAACACTTTTGGTGGAGTGGCATGAAACGAGATATTGTCGATTTTGTTTCGAAGTGTTTGACTTGTCAACAGGTAAAGATTGAGCACCAGAGGCCAAGTGGATTATTACAACCATTGGAGTTACCTACTTGGAAGTGGGAGAATATTTACATGGATTTTATCATAGGACTGCCTAAGACTTTTAAGAAACATGATGCGATATGGGTGATTGTAGATAGAACCACTAAATCTGCTCACTTTTTGGCAATCCATGAGAACATGAACTTGGAGAGCTTAGCGCTATTATACAGGAATGAGATTGTTAGACTACACGGGATTCCAGTTTCGATCGTGTCCGACGGAGATCCCAGATTCACTTCAAGATTTTGGAAAGGATTTCAAAAGGTATGGGGCACCAAGTTGAACTATAGCACAACTTTTCATCCACAATCGGATGGGCAGTCAGAGAGGACAATTCAGACCTTGGAGGACTTGTTGTGAGCATGTGCATTAGAGTGGTATGGAAATTTGGATGACTATTTGCCTTTGGTTGAATTTGCTTATAATAACAGTTGGCAGAGCAGCATTGGTATGGCTTCTTTTGAGGCACTTTATGGGCGCAAGTGCAGACCACCTATTTGTTGGAATGAAGTAGGAGAGAAGCTTTTAGAGGGTTCCGGTCTAGTCCAAGTCACTACAGATAAGGTAGCAGTTGCTCGAGAAAGACTTGAACAAGCTCGATCTAGACAGAAGAGTTATGCTGATAAGGGTAGACGAGAATATGAATTTAAAGCAGGGGACAAGGTCTTCCTTAAGGTATCTCCTCAGAGAGGCATTCAGCGATTCGGTCAGAAGGGTAAACTAAGTCCGAGGTATATAGGACCTTTTGAGATTCGTGAGAGGGTTGGAGTTGTGGCATATAGAGTCGCTTTACTACCACAATTGTTATGGGTGCACAATGTGTTTCATGCATCAGTTCTGAGGAAGTATGTATATCATCCTAATCATGTTGTTCAGTATCCCTTAGATGCATTTCGTGAAGATTTATATTGTGAAGAAGAAGCTGAAGCTATATTGGCGAGGGAGGGGAGAGTGTTGCGCAAGAACACGATCTCTTTTATTAAAGTTTTATGAAAAAATCATGATGTTCGAGAAGCTACTTGGGAAACTGAGGATTCAGTTCGCGCAAGATATCCGTACCACTTCGAATCAGATACTTCACTAGAATTTTGAGGATAAAATTATTTTAAGGAGGGAAGAATATAATACCCCATATTTTATTTGTTACATTGTTAGTGTAATAAACTAGTAAATATATGATTAATTATTTTTAGAATTCAAAATTATGGAGAACGTTTTATTTAGATAATTGGTTGTTTATAATTTGAATTTGTAAGCTATCTTTTTGTTGTTTAAAATTTGAAGTCAAACTACGAAGTACGTGATAAGATATTTTTAAACAGCTAATGGGGAGATGATGTGGAAAAATGTGGAGAAAATTATGGACAACAGTTTCATAATTTGTTAGACCTGTTTATATGGAGTCACCCTGTTAGTGTTATCACACAAAATTTATCTCAGAGCGACAGCTGAAAGCCAACAGAAATGAAAACTATTATTAGTAGAATTATATAACTTACTAGCAAGAGAAGAGGTGGTGCATAGGAAAGAAAGTTTTGGCGTACAACTCCGACAAGGTCAGAAAAGAACTATTTGGTTGGAGTGTCACGGTTAAGTACTGGGTTGTCAAAGATTTAGAGGAGGAAAAAGAGATTCACAAGGAAGCATTTAGAGGAGGAGAAAGAGTTTCACAAGGAATCTAGGTTAAGCCTTACCAAAAGTTTCAAAGAAGTGTACACCTTGTGGAGGTTTAGTTAAAAATTTAATCACCACATAATTTAATGACTATTATTTATGTTGTATACTAATATTAGTCATTTTTATTTTCAGGTTTATAATTATTTGTACACATTTTTTTTACATAATTATATCAGGCTCTAAATTCACGTAAGTTTTATCAAATTATTATAATATTTATTTATGTGATTATATATTGTGATAGGTTATTGTTTAATGCATGTTTAATTGATTTAATTAATTAATTGTTATTTGTACTGGCTACAAGATGTTTAATTAGTAGTAATCTACTTAGTCATGTTCCGTGTTGTTTTTGTTTTTAATTTTTATGTCATAAAGTTGGTTTAAGAAATTATATGATTCTTAGGTTTTTACATTTTATTAATTGGGTGATATGGTATATTTTAATATTGTTAGTGTCTGGCTAGTTTTTCTAATTATTATTCACTAGTTATGTGTATGAGTTTTTTACAATAATTATCATGTTATATTGTGCTAGTAATTAATATGTAAAAATATATGTAAAATAAAATCTATTTTCACAAGATTTAGTTTATGAGATTTATTAAAAATTGACAAAATATGTATTTGTGGGACTAATGATATATAAAGTATTTTAATTTACAGGACATATGTAGTCAAAATATTATGTTAATTAAGTTAAGTAATTAATAACTGATTGTTTGTTTATCTAAAATTATAAATTATTTACATTTGTTAATCATATTATGTTATTATGTTTTCCTCATAACATATATGTTACCTTATTCTCATTATTTTTTAAAGCAATATGTTATTAATTATAGTATCTAATATTTGGGCATAATAATTTAAAATTTGTAAGTAATGTAGTAGTATTAATGTGCAAAAGTGAATTTGATAATCTTGTTAGTATGATAAACACAGAGCATGTTATATTTATTTTTATCATTTTCTTAAATTGTTGTTATAATTTAATATGTTAAATTAATGTATAATTTAAGTTTGTCTACTTTTATAAAGTTATATACTTAGAGATTTCTACATTACTTTTATAAATTAATAAAATATCTTTTATATTTTATGAACCAGCTTGTATATTATTCAGATTATTTGTTAGTTAAATGTTTATATACTATAGCATGAATAAAATATTATAATTTTATTAGCTTACTTTTTGGGTTTTAGAGTTTGGCGTTTATAAGTTATATTTGTGTTGATATTATAGATTGGTTTGGAAGTTGATTTGGAGCTAGGTAGTGATTTAATATTTTAGACTCATTTCAAGTACGAGTATCCTCCATTTCTCTCCATTTAAAATATATTTTCTTCCTGTGTACTTATTGTCCTATCATATTTATCTTATCATATTTTATTTTGTTAAGTTGTACATCTTGTATATGTACACTTATTAATTTTTGCTCAGCCATATTTGATCCCTGTTGATGCTTAACCACTTTGGATCTATGTTGCCTATCAGTATACTTGATTTGTCACATGCAACTTTTATTTTCAATATTATTGGCAACACTTTGTGATCATTTGTCATGGGCTCTTAAACTTATTTGTATGCGGGTAAATCACAGATGAGACACATGGTGTTTTTGCAGTCTTTGATGCTCACGGCACTAACTCGTATCAGTGTTGTGAGTATACGAGCATGTCTCTGGGGTATGAGACATGATTAAGATCATGATCATTTTGTTTGTTTGGGAAATGTTTTATACATTTCATTTTGTCCTTCTTGTGGATAACCGGAGAAGGAACTCTTTGCACTGTGCTTTACTTGGTGTTTACTAGCAAGCAGAGGTTTTATAAGATGCCCTTATTAGTACTCACCTTACTTGTTCTCATCCATTTCTTTGATTTTGTTTGGATTAGTTTGTTCCTTGATTCTAAATAATTACTGTCATATTACTCATCTTCTTGGCTAATTGTTAAAATCAAATATATTTCGTTGCTTTATCTTTTAATGATATATTCGTACTGGGCATTTGGCTCACTCGTATTTATTTCTTTCCACGGGTAGTCGGGGGTAAAGCGGGGGTGTGATGAGTGCTGCCCAGATTTTAGCTTGTTTATCTAGTTGAAAATAAAGTCAAGAACATGTTTTATTCCATATTATTTTGGATCTTGTTAGAGAACTTTATTTTGGATCTTTTGAACTTTTGTTAGCTTAATAAATTATGTTTAGCTTGTTTTTACTTCCAATAATAAATAAAGCTTAGCTTTTGTAGCCTCTACTTGTTTAAGTGGGGTATTACAACGTTGGTATCAGAGCTTAGGTTATAGTTTCTGTAGACTGTCCTTTAGGATTTGACCTGTGAGTTTTGGGTTGACTTCATACGGGTAGATTTATGATTTTGTGATATATGTGTTTGTGCACTCATAAAATTTTGTGCAGGATGGCAAGAGGTAGTAGTAGTCGAAATATTGGGGGGAATAATAATCAGTATATTATTATGGATAGGAGTACTTTTATGGAGATGTTGCGGGAAGTTCAACGTGGGAAGAATCCCACTGCTAATGGGGCAAGATTGAGATGGTCAAACTATGTTTGATCGGTTTATGAAGCAAAGACCCAATTGTTTTAAGGAGGCCAAGACTCCCATGGATGCTGAAGCTTGGATATATCACATGGAGAAAAATTTCATTGTCTTGGAGTATTCAGAGGTGAAAAAGGCTCAATTTTCTACATATCATATTGAGGGGGATGCTAATACTTGGTGGAAGTCTATGGTAGCCTCGCATGCACCTGGCTATGAAAATACTCTTAGTTGGCATATATTCAAAACTCAGTTTAGCCAGAGGTACTTTCCAGCCAGCATACGTGAGGAATATGTAAGGGAGTATCAGAGTATTATTCTGAGAGATGATGAGTCGGTGGCAGACTTTCAAGTCAGATTTCAGAGGTTAGCTGGTTATACGAGATATATGGCTGGGTCAGATTCGGATAAAATCATGAAGTTTATGTGGGCATTAAAGAATTCCATCGGCAACCATATCATCTCTAACCGCTACACATCCATGGATACCTTGGTTGATAGTGTCAGAGATCAAGAGCTTCATCAGGTTGACTTTCTCAAGAAAAGAAAAAGGGAAGAGGAATTTTCCGATCGTCGATATGGATTTCAGAAAAATGGTGGGTCTTCAGGTGGATTCAAACCAAATGATCAGAGGTATAATACTCGGAATTTCAGCAAAAGAATGGAAATCAAGGAAATGAGCAAAAGAGGTCTTTCAACCAAACTGGAAACAAGGAAGTATCTAAGTGTGAGCATTGTGGAAAGATGCATGGAGGAAGCACTTGCTATTGGGCTACTAGAGCATGCTTCAATTATGGAAAGAAGGGTCACACTATTCAAGACTGTCAGATGCCACCAAAGAATCCTTGGGATCGTAGAGATCAGGGAGAGAAAAATAACCAGAAGACTTCCGGTCGTGTGTTTTCCATCACTGCAAAGGATGCTGCAAGTACTCCAAGTACCATTTCAGGATCACTTTTTGTCGGTAATGGAAATGCTATAGTCTTATTTGATACTGGAGCTACACATTCATTTATCTCTACATCTTATGTTAAACACTTAGACATTGCATCCACTGCACTTATATCGGATTTTTTTGTTGGCACTCCTATAGGTGTAACTATACTTGTGAATTCTCAATATCTTGATTGTGTAGTTAGAGTAGACGATAGAGAACTATTTGTTGATCTCTTACCTATTCAGATGAGGGACTTTGATATCATACTGGGGATGGATTGACTGGAGCGACACAAAGCTACAATTGATTGTCCAGGAAAAAGAATAATTTTTGGGAATCCAATTCGCCTGAGTTCGTGTTTCAGGTTTCTAAGCCTAGTGGTTGTGGAAAATTCATTTCGGCCATCAAGGCTAAGAAGATGATTGCTCATGGATGTGAAGGATTTTTAGCGTATGTGATTGACATGTCCAAGGTGCAGCCAGAATTAGAAGATGTTCTTGTTGTTCGTGAGTTTTCAGATGTATTTCCCGAAGATTTGGAGGGTCTTCCGCCCGAAAGAGAGATAGAATTTTCTATCGATTTGTTACCAGATGCACAACCTATTTCCAAGGCACCTTATAAAATGGCTCCGTTAGAGGTACAAGAGCTGAAAGAACAGCTGGAGGAGTTACTTGATAAGGGTTTTATTAGAACCAGTTTTTCGCCTTGGGGAGCACCAGTTCTATTTGTGAATAAGAAGGATGGTTCGATGAGACTCTATATTGATTATCGAGAGTTGAACCGAATCACGGTGAAGAATAGATATCCATTACCGAGGATCGATGACTTATTTGATCAGCTTCAAGGAGCAAAATACTTTTCAAAGATTGATCTACGGTCAGGTTACCATCAACTAAGAGTGAAGGAAAGTGATATTTCGAAGATAGCATTCAGGACTCGTTACAGACACGACGAGTTTCTTGTTATGTCTTTTGGATTGAAAAATGCACCTGCAGTTTTCATGGACCTAATGAACAGGGTATTCAAGGATTTTCTGGACAAGTTTCTGATTGTGTTTATTGATGATATATTGGTGTATTCAAAGTCAGTGGAGGTTCATGAGGAGCATCTTCGAGTTGTGTTGGAAATACTAGGGAATAACAAATTGTATGCAAAATACAAGAAGTGTGAATTTTGTCTTGATCAAATTGCATTTTTGGGACATATTGTATCAGCAGATAGAATCAAGGTGGATCCAGCCAAGGTTGAGGCTATTACCAATTGGCCAAGACCTAGCACTGCGACAGAAGTGAGGAGTTTCTTGGGACTCGCGGGCTACTATCACCGATTTGTAGAAGGCTTTTCGACAATTGCGATGCCATTGACACAGTTGACTTGAAAAAGCAACAAGTTCATATGGACCGATGAGTGTGAGACTAGTTTTCAAGAATTGAAGAAGAGACTTGTGACATCACCAGTATTGACACTACCATCAGGATTGGGAAGCTATGTGATTTATAGCGATGCTTCAAAGAAGGGACTTGGCTATGTCTTGATGCAACATGGAAATGTGATTGCCTACGCTTCAAGATACTTAAAGCCTCACGAGGTGAATTATCCGACACATGACTTAGAGCTTGCAGCCGTCATTTTTGCATTGAAGATATGGAGACACCATTTGTATGGTGATAAGTGTGAGATATTTACTGACCACAAGAGTTTGAAGTACAAATTCACGTAGAAAGAGCTTAATATGAGGCAAAGACAATGGATTGAATTATTGAAAGACTATGATGTGAGCATTCAGTATCATCCCCGAAAGGCTAATAAGGTTGCAAATGCTTTAAGCAGAAAGGATTTTGAGAATTTAGCCGCGTTGGTGACACAACAACCTCCTCTTTAACGTGAGATTGAGAAATTTGGTTTGAAGTTTTATCATCGGGATATGGTTGGTATGCTAGCAAGTTTGCATGTCGAGCCTAGTCTTATCACTAGGATTAAGGCAGCTCATGATGGAGATGGAGAATTATGGTCTTTTGTCCAGAATATTGATCCTGAAAAGCAACCAGGATTTCATTTTGATGATCATGGCATTCCATCGATGTATAATCGTCTATGTGTTCCTGCTAACAAGGACCTTAGGGAGGAATTGATGGAAGAGGCTCATAGATCACCGTTTTCTATTCATCCAGGTGAGACAAAGATGTATCGAGATTTAAAGGAACACTTTTGGTGGAGTGGCATGAAACGAGATATTGTCGATTTTGTTTCGAAGTGTTTAGCTTGTCAACAGGTAAAGATTGAGCACCAGAGGCCAAGTGGATTATTACAACCATTGGAGTTACCTACTTGGAAGTGGGAGAATATTTGCATGGATTTTATCATAGGACTGCCTAAGACTTTTAAGAAACATGATGCGATATGGGTGATTATAGATAGACTCACTAAATCTGCTCACTTTTTGGCAATCCATGAGAACATGAACTTGGAGAGCTTAGCGCTATTATACAGGAATGAGATTGTTAGACTACACGGGATTCCAGTTTCGATCGTGTCCGACGGAGATCCCAGATTCACTTCAAGATTTTAGAAAGGATTTCAAAAGGTATGGGGCACCAAGTTGAACTATAGCACAACTTTTCATCCACAATCGGATGGGCAGTCAGAGAGGACAGTTCAGACCTTGGAGGACTTGTTGTGAGAATGTGCATTAGAGTGGTATGGAAATTTGGATGACTATTTGCCTTTGGTTGAATTTGCTTATAATAACAGTTGGCAGAGCAGCATTGGTATGGCTTCTTTTGAGGCACTCTATGGGCACATGTGCAGACCACCTATTTGTTGGAATGAAGTAGGAGAGAAGCTTTTAGAGGGTTCCGGTCTAGTCCAAGTCACTACAGATAAGGTAGCAGTTGCTCGAGAAAGACTTGAACAAGCTCGATCTAGACAGAAGAGTTATGCTGATAAGGGTAGACGAGAATATGAATTTAAAGCAGGAGACAAGGTCTTCCTTAACGTATCTCCTCAGAGAGGCATTCAGCGATTCGGTCAGAAGGGTAAACTAAGTCCGAGGTATATAGGACCTTTTGAGATTCGTGAGAGGGTTGGAGTTGTGGCATATAGAGTCGCTTTACTACCACAATTGTCATGGGTGCACAATGTGTTTCATGCATCAGTTCTGAGGAAGTATGTATATCATCCTAATCATGTTGTTCAGTATCCCTTAGATGCATTTCGTGAAGATTTATATTGTGAAGAAGAAGCTGAAGCTATATTGGCGAGGGAGGGGAGAGTGTTGCGCAAGAACACGATCTCTTTTATTAAAGTTTTATGAAAAAATCATGATGTTCGAGAAGCTACTTGGGAAACTGAGGATTCAGTTCGCGCAAGATATCCGTACCACTTCGAATCAGATACTTCACTAGAATTTTGAGGATAAAATTATTTTAAGGAGGGAAGAATATAATACCCCATATTTTATTTGTTACATTGTTAGTGTAATAAACTAGTAAATATATGATTAATTATTTTTAGAATTCAAAATTATGGAGAATGTTTTATTTAGATAATTGGTTGTTTATAATTTGAATTTGTAAGCTATCTTTTTGTTGTTTAAAATTTGAAGTCAAACTACGAAGTACGTGATAAGATATTTTTAAACAGCTAATGGGGAGATGATGTGGAAAAATGTGGAGAAAATTATGGACAACAGTTTCATAATTTGTTAGACCTGTTTATCATATAAACAGAGTCACCCTGTTAGTGTTATCACACAAAATTTATCTCAGAGCAACAGCTGAAAGCCAACAGAAATGAAAACTATTATTAGTAGAATTATATAACTTACTAGCAAGAGAAGAGGTGGTGCATAGGAAAAAGTTTTGGCGTACAACTCCGACAAGGTCAGAAAAGAACTAACTGGTTGGAGTGTACGGTTAAGTACTGGGTTGTCAAAGATTTAGAGGAGGAGAAAGAGATTCACAAGGAAGCATTTAGAGGAGGAGAAAGAGTTTCACAAGGAAGCTAGGATAAGCCTTACCAAAAGTTTCAAAGAAGTGTACACCTTGTGGAGGTTTAGTTAAAAATTTAATCACCAGATAATTTAATGACTATTATTTATGTTGTATACTAATATTAGTCATTTTTATTTTCAGGTTTATAATTATTTGTACACATTTTTTTTACATAATTATATCAGGCTCTAAATTCAGGTAAGTTTTATCAAATTATTATATTATTTATTTTTGTGTTTATATATTGTGTTAGGTTATTGTTTAATGCATGTTTAATTGATTTAATTAATTAATTGTTATTTGTACCGGCTACAAGATGTTTAATTAGTAGTAATCTACTTAGTCATGTTCCGTGTTGTTTTTGTTTTTAATTTTTATGTCATAAAGTTGGTTTAAGAAATTATATGATTCTTAGGTTTTTACATTTTATTAATTGGGTGATATGGTATATTTTAATATTGTTAGTGTCTGGCTAGTTTTTCTAATTATTATTCACTAGTTATGTGTATGAGTTTTTTACAATAATTATCATGTTATATTGTGCTAGTAATTAATATGTAAAAATATTTGTAAAATAAAATCTATTTTCACAAGATTTAGTTTATGAGATTTATTAAAAATTGACAAAATATGTATTTGTGGGACTAATGATATATAAAGTATTTTAATTTACAGGACATATGTAGTCAAAATATTATGTTAATTAAGTTAAGTAATTAATAATTGATTGTTTATTTATCTAAAATTATAAATTATTTACATTTGTTAATCATATTATGTTATTATGTTTTCCTCATAATATATATGTTACCTTAGTCTCATTATTTTTTTAACCAATATGTTATTAATTATAGTATCTAATATTTGGGCATAATAATTTAAAATTTGTTAGTAATGTAGTAGTATTAATGTGCAAAAGTGAATTTGATAATCTTGTTAGTATGATAAACACAGAGCATGTTATATTTATTTTTATCATTTTCTTAAATTGTTATAATTTAATATGTTAAATGAATGTATAATTTAAGTTTGTCTACTTTTATAAAGTTATATACTTAAAGATTTATACATTACTTTTATAAATTAATAAAATATATTTTATATTTTATTAACCGGCTTGTATATTATTCAGATTATTTGTTAGTTAAATGTTTATACTATAGCATGAGATAGTGATCATCTGTATACGTACATCTTGTATATGTACACTTGTTAATTTTTGCTCAGCCATCTTTGATCCCTGTTGTTGTTTAACCACTTTTGATCTATGTTGCCTATAAGTATACTTGATTTGTCACATGCAACTTTTATTTTCAATATTATTGGCAACACTTTGTAATAATTTGTTATGGGCTCTTAAACTTACCTGTGTGGGTAAATCATAGACGAGACACATGGAGTTTTTGCAGTCTTTGGTGCTGTCGCCACTAACTCGTATAGTGCTGTGAGTATACGAGCATGTCTCTGGGGTATGAGACATGATTAAGATCATGATCATTTTATTTGTTTGGGAAATGTTTTATACATTTCATTTTGTCCTTCTTGGGGATAACCGGAGAAGGACTATTTGCACTGTGCTTTGCTTGGTGTTTACTAGCGAGCATAGATTTTATAAGATGCCCTTATTAATAACCACCTTACTTGTTCTCAGCCATTTCTTTGATTTTGTTTGGATTAGTTTGTTCCTTGATTCTAAATAATTACTGTCATATTACTCATCTTCTTGGCTAATTGTTATAATCAAATATATTCTCTTGCTTTATCTTTTAATGATAAATTTGTACTGGGTATTTGGCTCACTTGTATTTATTTCTTTCCACAGGTAGTCGGGGGTAAATCGGGGGTGTGATGAGTGATCTGGTTGAAAATAAAGTCAAGGACATGTTTTATTCCATATTATTTTGGATCTTGTTAGACAACTTTATTTTGGATCTTTTGAACTTTTGTTAGCTTAATAAATTATGCTTAGCTTGTTTTTACTTCCATTAATAAATAAAACTTATCTTGTGTAACCTCTACTTGTTTAATTGGGGTGTTACACTCACATTAATTCGATTGATATTGCAATGTTCAGAGGACTTAGTTGCAACAACTGAGTTTATAGGCCTCATGTTATGAACAAATATTTTTTGTGAGAGGTGAGCACATGTGATTTTTACCACCGTTCCAAACACACCCCAACTATCTACCTGCCGAACATCAGCTATAAACCTGCCGAAAGTGTTGTTGATGAGAGATATCCAGATCTCCCAATACACCATCTAATTCATTTTCAATACAACCACCACATCGCGCAAAATGAGACACATCGCATAAAGCGAGACAATCAAACACACAAATAATAACTTAAACTGAACAATATGAAAAAAACCCAAAATTCAAAAATCTCTGAATAACACCAAATTGTAATATGTTGTTAGATCAGAGATTTTGAATCCAAAAACTGAATTTTATTAAAAAATCCAAACTCTTACCTTAGTAGATCTGAAAACTAAAGTGAAGAACTGTAATAGATTTTTCGAGTTTTGTAAAACAAATCTCGATTTTATTAAAGAAAAAGTGAATAAAAGGAGAAGATGAAGATGAATATGGAGATAGATATAGGTATAAAGGGTGAAAAAGAAGGTAGGGTTGGGTGAAGTTAGGACGGCCGATTTTGTAGAGTAGCAATAATTAATTTTAAAGAAAAAAGACCAGGGTTATTTCGCCCTTTAACCAACTTCACTACATGTCAGAAGGCAAAAAAACACATTTCTTAACTAACACTACCTAAATAAATTTCATATATGAATTCTTTGTATTTTTTATCACTATCTTTAAAAAAACACATATTTTTAATATGTTGTCAATTAAATTTTATTTGGATATTAAATTCTAAATAATATTAACCATTCACGCATAATTGAAGTTCTCCCTAAAACCAGAAGAAAACAAAGCCATTCTGCAAAATACATCTCCAGTATTTGTTGAGAATTTCTGTGATGTCAGAGGGACTGCAAGTCGACTATTCATTAAGCATTCCACGATGACAAGGGTGGTGTGTCTGAATGCAAGTAAGTGGATGTCATTGACGAGTATCTGTCACCCCGGACAGAACCAGCAATGGATTCAAGTTCAGACATTTCCTCTGCTGTTAACTTCACAGATAAAGCTCCAATGTTTTGGTTGAGATTTTCAATCTTTGTAGTTCCAGGAATGGGACAAACATCTGTTCCCTGGTGATGAACCCAGGCCAGTGCTAGCTGTGATGGAGTACACCCTTTGTTTAATGCAATCTCATTCACCAGATCAAACAGCTTTATATTATGCTCCAGATTTTCTGCTTGGAACCTTGGATGATGCTACACAAAAGGGGGGGACGGGGAAAAGGATCATTAGTCAATTTAACCACATGAACACGAGCTAAGACCCTATTTTTTAAAACATTTCTCTCGGAGTATTGATTTTTAATGAAGCCAACAACCGTTTTCTTAGAAGCACTTCAAAACCAGAATACTAAAACAACATACAGTTTAAGGCATTTTGCAAATTTCCAGCATAGACAATCAATGTCCGTAAGAGATGTTTAACATCAGTTACTTCATTTTGTGTAAGTATCAGTTCAAGACTCGGAGTACTTGCAATTCAGCAACCAAAGTTGTTAAAAAAATAAATACTGGTTATGTTTCTTAATGCAATAGTTTCGAAAATTTAGATGCAGTTTACAAATTTAACCTTTTTTTAACTAAATTGTGTTTGGATAGATCTCCCTATGCTTCATAGAGCTAGAGCTAGGGTGAAGCCCTAAATTTAACTTCTCTTACTAGCTTTGCATGAAAAACTAATTTATTTAAGAAAGACGTCAATGCACTGAAATTAGATGATCAGTTACATGTTACATTATACTAATGAAACTCAAGCTGCATTTAATGTAGAAACTTACCTTCCTGAAGTCATCTTTTGACAAGTTCGCGACCATATTTAAACCCCCTGACAAAAATCCTCGTCCTAGAGGACTATATGCAACAATCCCGATGCCTAATTCTCTGAGTAATAACAAACTAGTTAACTTGGTCTTTAAATATATTTTCATATTTGATAATCTGTTGGAAGATTCTTTAACAGAAACCAAACCTGCAAGTGGGAATTATGTCTTCCTCCACGTCCCTTGACCACAAAGACCACTCCAACTGCACTGCGGTGATCGGATGAACAGCATGAGCTCTTCTGATGGTAGATGCAGAGGCCTCAGACAATCCTACATACTTAATCTTACCCTCTTCAACTAGTTTCTTCATTTCCCCCATCTGTCAAACAGATGAACAACTCAAGCATGATCAGAGAAATAAAGAATTAAAATAATAAAAACAGATCACGCTAGTAGAAATGAAAAAAAAAACTTAGGTAAGAATCTAATACGTAAAATATTGTAGACAGAAGCTGACATATAATTTCAGTTTACTCTATAGCGTATTAGCATCATGGCATCCCTTTTAAACTCCCAATTCTCTTGGCCTCTGAAAACCAAGTATTAGAACTTTCAAGTGCAAAACTTATTGTGATTTTCTAATAATGTCTCTTATGAAGGCTTTTTTGTTTTGAAGAAACATTTTTACTAGTAATATGATACATTTCAGAAATAAAAGGATATATAATATTTGTGATTTTAGTAGTTACTATCTGCAAATTATGCGAATGGTACCATAATCACACAAACTTTTATCAATTTTCAATTGTATAGTTATTGGCTTATTGCCAGCAACATACTAGTTGTGAATAGTAATATAAAATAGTACTTTTAGCAAGGTTAATAACTTTTCAAGTTGATTAAGGACCCAAGTGGACGGCTAGGTGCCCAAAAATTAAGTATGCTGGATACCTTATTTCAATGGGGACCCTCGGGTAGATTGGGTGTAGATATTAGTGAGAGCGAAGCAGCAAAGTGCTAGGTCAAAGTATATTTGATTCCGATATCACACGATTACCTATATTTAATAATTCTACAACAGAACTTCATCTTCACCTAGTTATGAAAGGTTGATAATATCGAAGATAAGTTCCAGGTGTATCAAATTAGATACAACAATTGATGGTCAATGACATAACGCAATATGTCATTCATGAGCTTATAAAAACAGCACAGGAATTTCTTCTTTATAAGCAGTTAATATATATTACTAAATTGGAATCATTGCTATACTAAAAACTACCAACGGGGTCTTGTTACGTACTTCCTCTTCTCATGTTTCATGAGGTTGAGGGTTCAGATCCACTCTCAGCATATAACATTTGCGGGAGTAGTTGGTGGCAGGAGAGTGGGTGAGTATATGTTGCCGGTCAGTGGTGGGTGTTTGGATTGGTGAGCCTGTTAGGAGGTGGCTTATTGCTGAGCTCTACTCGGGCGGTAGGATGTAAGTTTGATGAGCTGCCCATGTTTGCTGGTTGAAGCCGGTTGTGACCCATAAGTGCATATGAACATTAATATATTGTGTAATTGACCTTATTCCCAAAAAATATTTGAGATTTTGTGATTTTTCAGTTTGAGGGGCACTGGTCTTAGCATAAATACGGGAACTAAAAAATTGCAACCAAAAGTAAAAAAGCCTAACAACTTGACAACTAATTTGTGAAAAAACAAATACAAAAATGCACAGACTAACTACTAACATACCCTGATTTCAATTGGCACACGAGTGTCAACGCGGTGCTCATAATACAAATCAATACAATCAAGCTGAAGCCTCTTTAAGCTGGCCTCACAGGCTGCCCGTACGTATTCTGGGTCGCCCCGAATTTCTCTGAACTGGCTATCTATCCTGACCCCAAACTTGGTAGCCAGTTCAACTTTGTCTCTGACACCATCCTTTAGAGCCTACAATTACATAAACTCTCATTCGATCACTGCCCCACCGGAATATATAATGAAATATCCAGCACAAAACTGAACCATTATTGTTTACACAACTAGTGTAAAAACAATCCTAACAATTAACATATACATTAGATAATTCAAGCTCCAGAACACATTTGCACGTAATGAACAATTTTAAAAGTAGGATTTCATTGTAGACAAACTCATTCGACCATAGTGTAGGCAATCCCGTTATATTTAATATTCCGCGAGAAACACTTATTCTTTCCGTACCTAAATGAGTGCCAGCTTTGAGAGTTCACTTCAAGATGTAATACAATTAACACTTATGCTAACTTCTATGAGCGGACAATCAGACAACCATCAATATTTGGGCATAATAATTTAAAATTTGTAAGTAATGTAGTGGTATTAATGTGCAAAAGTGAATTTGATAATCTTGTTAGTATGATAAACACAGAGCATGTTATATTTATTTTTATCATTTTCTTAAATTGTTGTTATAATTTAATATGTTAAATTAATGTATAATTTAAGTTTGTCTACTTTTATAAAGTTATATACTTAGAGATTTCTACATTACTTTTATAAATTAATAAAATATCTTTTATATTTTATGAACCAGCTTGTATATTATTCAGATTATTTGTTAGTTAAATGTTTATATACTATAGCATGAATAAAATATTATAATTTTATTAGCTTACTTTTTGGGTTTTAGAGTTTGGCGTTTATAAGTTATATTTGTGTTGATATTATAGATTGGTTTGGAAGTTGATTTGGAGCTAGGTAGTGATTTAATATTTTAGACTCAAGTACGAGTATCCTCCATTTCTCTCCATTTAAAATATATTTTCTTCCTCTGTACTTATTGTCCTATCATATTTATCTTATCATATTTTATTTTGTTAAGTTGTACATCTTGTATATGTACACTTATTAATTTTTGCTCAGCCATATTTGATCCCTGTTGATGCTTAACCACTTTTGATCTATGTTGCCTATCAGTATACTTGATTTGTCACATGCAACTTTTATTTTCAATATTATTGGCAACACTTTGTGATCATTTGTCATGGGCTCTTAAACTTATTTGTATGCGGGTAAATCACAGACGAGACACATGGAGTTTTTGCAGTCTTTGATGCTCACGGCACTAACTCGTATCAGTGTTGTGAGTATACGAGCATGTCTCTGGGGTATGAGACATGATTAAGATCATGATCATTTTGTTTGTTTGGGAAATGTTTTATACATTTCATTTTGTCCTTCTTGTGGATAACCGGAGAAGGAACTCTTTGCACTGTGCTTTACTTGGTGTTTACTAGCAAGCAGAGGTTTTATAAGATGCCCTTATTAGTACCCACCGTACTTGTTCTCATCCATTTCTTTGATTTTGTTTGGATTAGTTTGTTCCTTGATTCTAAATAATTACTGTCATATTACTCATCTTCTTGGCTAATTGTTAAAATCAAATATATTCTGTTGCTTTATCTTTTAATGATATATTCGTACTGGGCATTTGGCTCACTCGTATTTATTTCTTTCCACGGGTAGTCGGGGGTAAAGCGTAGGTGTGATGAGTGCTGCCCAGATTTTAGCTTGTTTATCTAGTTGAAAATAAAGTCAAGGACATATTTTATTCCATATTATTTTGGATCTTGTTAGAGAACTTTATTTTGGATCTTTTGAACTTTTGTTAGCTTAATAAATTATGTTTAGCTTGTTTTTACTTCTATTAATAAATAAAGCTTAGCTTTTGTAGCCTCTACTTGTTTAAGTGGGGTATTACAACGTTGGTATCAGAGCTTAGGTTATAGTTTCTGTAGACTGTCCTTTAGGATTTGACCTGTGAGTTTTGGGTTGACTTCATACGGGTAGATTTATGATTTTGTGATATATGTGTTTGTGCACTCATAAAATTTTGTGCAGGATGGCAAGAGGTAGTAGTAGTCGAAATATTGGGGGGAATGATAATCAGTAGATTGTTATGGATAGGAGTACTTTTATGGAGATGTTGCGGGAAGTTCAACGTGGGAAGAATCCCACTGCTAACGGGCAAGATCGAGATGGTCAAACTATGTTTGATCGGTTTATGAAGCAAAGACCCAATTGTTTTAAGGAGGCCAAGACTCCCATGGATGCTGAAGCTTGGATATATCACATGGAGAAAAATTTCATTGTCTTGGAGTATTCAGAGGTGAAAAAGGCTCAATTTTCTACATATCATCTTGAGGGGGATGCTAATACTTGGTGGAAGTCTATGGTAGCCTCGCATGCACCTGGCTATGAAAATACTCTTAGTTGGCATATATTCAAAACTCAGTTTGGCCAGAGGTACTTTCCAGCCAGCATACGTGAGGAATATGTAAGGGAGTATCAGAGTATTATTCTGAGAGATGATGAGTCGGTGGCAGACTTTCAAGTCAGATTTCAGAGGTTAGCTGGTTATGCGAGATATGTGGCTGGGTCAGAAGCGGATAAAATCATGAAGTTTATATGGGCATTAAAGAATTCCATCGGCAACCATATCATCTCTAACCGCTACACATCCATGGATACCTTGGTTGATAGTGTCAGAGATCAAGAGCTTCATCAGGTTGACTTTCTCAAGAAAAGAAAAAGGGAAGAGGAATTTTCCGATCGTCGACATGGATTTCAGAAAAATGGTGGGTCTTCTGGTGGATTCAAACCAAATGATCAGAGGTATAATACTCGGAATTTCAGCAAAAGAATGGAAATCAAGGAAATGAGCAAAAGAGGTCTTTCAACCAAACTGGAAATAAGGAAGTATCTAAGTGTGAGCATTGTGGAAAGATGCATGGAGGAAGCACTTGCTATTGGACTACTAGAGCATGCTTCAATTATGGAAAGAAGGGTCACACTATTCAAGACTGTCAGATGCCACCAAAGAATCCTTGGGATCGAAGAGATCAGGGAGAGAAAAACAACCAGAAGTCTTCCGGTCGTGTGTTTTCCATCACTGCAAAAGATGCTGCAAGTACTCCAAGTACCATTTCAGGATCACTTTTTGTCGGTAATGGAAATGCTATAGTCTTATTTGATACTGGAGCTACACATTCATTTATCTCTACATCTTATGTTAAATACTTAGACATTGCATCCACTGCACTTATATCAGATTTTTTTGTTGGCACTCCTATAGGTGTAACTATACTTGTGAATTCTCAATATCTTGATTGTGTAGTTAGAGTAGACGATAGAGAACTATTTGTTGATCTCTTACCTATTCAGATGAGGGACTTTGATATCATACTGGGGATGGATTGACTGGAGCGACACAAAGCTACAATTGATTGTCCAGGAAAAAGAATAATTTTTGGGAATCCAATTCGCCTGAGTTCGTGTTTCAGGTTTCTAAGCCTAGTGGTTGTGGAAAATTCATTTCGGCCATCAAGGCTAAGAAGATGATTGCTCATGGATTTGAAGGATTTTTAGCGTATGTGATTGACATGTCCAAGGTGCAGCCAGAATTAGAAGATGTTCTTGTTGTTCGTGAGTTTTCAGATGTATTTCCCGAAGATTTGGAGGGTCTTCCGCCCGAAAGAGAGATAGAATTTTCTATCGATTTGTTACCAGATGCACAACCTATTTCCAAGGCACCTTATAGAATGGCTCCGTTAGAGGTACAAGAGCTGAAAGAACAGCTGGAGGAGTTACTTGATAAGGGTTTTATTAGACCCAGTTTTTCGCCTTGGGGAGCACCAGTTCTATTTGTGAATAAGAAGGATGGTTCGATGAGACTCTATATTGATTATCGAGAGTTGAACCGAATCACGGTGAAGAATAGATATCCATTACCGAGGATCGATGACTTATTTGATCAGCTTCAAGGAGCAAAATACTTTTCAAAGATTGATCTACGGTCAGGTTACCATCAACTAAGAGTGAAGGCAAGTGATATTTCGAAGATAGCATTCAGGACTCGTTACAGACACGGCGAGTTTCTTGTTATGTCTTTTGGATTGAAAAATGCACCTGCAGTTTTCATGGACCTAATGAACAGGGTATTCAAGGATTTTCTGGACAAGTTTCTGATTGTGTTTATTGATGATATATTGGTGTATTCAAAGTCAGTGGAGGTTCATGAGGAGCATCTTCGAGTTGTGTTGGAAATACTAGGGAATAACAAATTGTATGCAAAATACAAGAAGTGTGAATTTTGTCTTGATCAAGTTGCATTTTTGGGATATATTGTATCAGCAGATAGAATCAAGGTGGATCCAGCCAAGGTTGAGGCTATTACCAATTGGCCAAGATCTAGCACTGCGACAGAAGTGAGGAGTTTCTTGGGACTCGCGGGCTACTATCACCGATTTGTAGAAGGCTTTTCGACAATTGCGATGCCATTGACACAGTTGACTCGAAAAAGCAACAAGTTCATATGGACCGATGAGTGTGAGACTAGTTTTCAAGAATTGAAGAAGAGACTTGTGACATCACCAGTATTGACACTACTATCAGGATTGGGAAGCTATGTGATTTATAGTGATGCTTCATAGAAGGGACTTGGCTATGTCTTGATGCAACATGGAAATGTGATTGCCTACGCTTCAAGATACTTAAAGCCTCACGAGGTGAATTATCCGACACATGACTTAGAGCTTGCAGCCGTCATTTTTGCATTGAAGATATGGAGACACCATTTATATGGTGATAAGTGTGAGATATTTACTGACCACAAGAGTTTGAAGTACATATTCACGTAGAAAGAGCTTAATATGAGGCAAAGACAATGGATTGAATTATTGAAAGACTATGATGTGAGCATTCAGTATCATCCCCGAAAGGCTAATAAGGTTGCAAATGCTTTAAGCAGAAAGGATTTTGAGAATTTAGCCGCGTTGGTGACACAACAACCTCCTCTTTAACGTGAGATTGAGAAATTTGGTTTGGAGTTTTATCATCGGGATACAGTTGGTATGGTAGCAAGTTTGCATGTCGAGCCTAGTCTTATCACTAGGATTAAGGCAGCTCATGATGGAGATGGAGAATTATGGTCTTTTGTCCAGAATATTGATCCTGAAAAGTAACCAGGATTTCATTTTGATGATCATGGCATTCCATCGATGTATAATCGTCTATGTGTTCCTGCTAACAAGGACCTTAGGGAGGAATTGATGGAAGAGGCTCATAGATCACCATTTTCTATTCATCCAGGTGAGACAAAGATGTATCAAGATTTAAAGGAACACTTTTGGTGGAGTGGCATGAAACGAGATATTGTCGATTTTGTTTCGAAGTGTTTAACTTGTCAACAGGTAAAGATTGAGCACCAGAGGCCAAGTGGATTATTACAACAATTGGAGTTACCTACTTGGAAGTGGGAGAATATTTGCATGGATTTTATCATAGGACTGCCTAAGACTTTTAAGAAACATGATACGATATGGGTGATTGTAGATAGACTCACTAAATCTGCTCACTTTTTGGCAATCTATGAGAACATGAACTTGGAGAGCTTAGCGCTATTATACAGGAATGAGATTGTTAGACTACACAGGATTCCAGTTTCGATCGTGTCCGACGGAGATCCCAGATTCACTTCAAGATTTTAGAAAGGATTTCAAAAGGTATGGGGCACCAAGTTGAACTATAGCACAACTTTTCATCCACAATCGGATGGGCAGTCAGAGAGGACAATTCAGACCTTGGAGGACTTGTTGTGAGCATGTGCATTAGAGTGGTATGGAAATTTGGATGACTATTTGCCTTTGGTTGAATTTGCTTATAATAACAGTTTGCAGAGCAGCATTGGTATGGCTTCTTTTGAGGCACTCTATGGGCGCAAGTGCAGACCACCTATTTGTTGGAATGAAGTAGGAGAGAAGCTTTTAGAGGGTTCCGGTCTAGTCCAAGTCACTACAGATAAGGTAGCAGTTGCTCGAGAAAGACTTGAACAAGCTCGATCTAGACAGAAGAGTTATGCTGATAAGGGTAGACGAGAATATGAATTTAAAGCAGGAGACAAGGTCTTCCTTAAGGTATCTCCTCAGAGAGGCATTCAGCGATTCGGTCAGAAGGGTAAACTAAGTCCGAGGTATATAGGACCTTTTGAGATTCGTGAGAGGGTTGGAGTTGTGGCATATTGAGTCGCTTTACTACCACAATTGTCATGGGTGCACAATGTGTTTCATGCATCAGTTCTGAGGAAGTATGTATATCATCCTAATCATGTTGTTCAGTATCCCTTAGATGCATTTCGTGAAGATTTATATTGTGAAGAAGAAGCTGAAGCTATATTGGCGAGGGAGGGGAGAGTGTTGCGCAAGAACACGATCTCTTTTATTAAAGTTTTATGAAAAAATCATGATGTTCGAGAAGCTACTTGGGAAACTGAGGATTCAGTTCGCGCAAGATATCCGTACCACTTCGAATCAGATACTTCACTAGAATTTTGAGGATAAAATTATTTTAAGGAGGGAAGAATATAATACCCCATATTTTATTTGTTACATTGTTAGTGTAATAAACTAGTAAATATATGATTAATTATTTTTAGAATTCAAAATTATGGAGAATGTTTTATTTAGATAATTGGTTGTTTATAATTTGAATTTGTAAGCTATCTTTTTGTTGTTTAAAATTTGAAGTCAAACTACGAAGTACGTGATAAGATATTTTTAAACAGCTAATGGGGAGATGATGTGGAAAAATGTGGAGAAAATTATGGACAACAGTTTCATAATTTGTTAGACCTGTTTATCATATAAATAGAGTCACCCTGTTAGTGTTATCACACAAAATTTATCTCAGAGCGACAGCTGAAAGCCAACAGAAATGAAAACTATTATTAGTAGAATTATATAACTTACTAGCAAGAGAAGAGGTGGTGCATAAGAAAAAGTTTTGGCGTACAACTCCGACAAGGTCAGAAAAGAACTAACTGGTTGGAGTGTCACGGTTAAGTACTGGGTTGTCAAAGATTTAGAGGAGGAGAAAGAGATTCACAAGAAAGCATTTAGAGGAGGAGAAAGAGTTTCACAAGGAAGCTAGGTTAAGCCTTACCAAAAGTTTCAAAGAAGTGTACACCTTGTGGAGGTTTAGTTAAAAATTAAATCACCAGATAATTTAATGACTATTATTTATGTTGTATACTAATATTAGTCATTTTTATTTTCAGGTTTATAATTATTTGTACACATTTTTTTTACATAATTATATCAGGCTCTAAATTCAGGTAAGTTTTATCAAATTATTATATTATTTATTTATGTGTTTATATATTGTGTTAGGTTATTGTTTAATGCATGTTTAATTGATTTAATTAATTAATTGTTATTTGTACTGGCTACAAGATGTTTAATTAGTAGTAATCTACTTAGTCATGTTCCGTGTTGTTTTTGTTTTTAATTTTTATGTCATAAAGTTGGTTTAAGAAATTATATGATTCTTAGGTTTTTACATTTTATTAATTGGGTGATATGGTATATTTTAATATTGTTAGTGTCTGGCTAGTTTTTCTAATTATTATTTACTAGTTATGTGTATGAGTTTTTTACAATAATTATCATGTTATATTGTGCTAGTAATTAATATGTAAAAATATTTGTAAAATAAAATCTATTTTCACAAGATTTAGTTTATGAGATTTATTAAAAATTGACAAAATATGTATTTGTGGGACTAATGATATATAAAGTATTTTAATTTACAGGACATATGTAGTCAAAATATTATGTTAATTAAGTTAAGTAATTAATAATTGATTGTTTATTTATCTAAAATTATAAATTATTTACATTTGTTAATCATATTATGTTATTATGTTTTCCTCATAACATATATGTTACCTTAGTCTCATTATTTTTTTAACCAATATGTTATTAATTATAGTATCTAATATTTGGGCATAATAATTTAAAATTTGTTAGTAATGTAGTAGTATTAATGTGCAAAAGTGAATTTGATAATCTTGTTAGTATGATAAACACAGAGCATGTTATATTTATTTTTATCATTTTCTTAAATTGTTGTTATAATTTAATATGTTAAATTAATGTATAATTTAAGTTTGTCTACTTTTATAAAGTTATATACTTAGAGATTTCTACATTACTTTTATAAATTAATAAAATATCTTTTATATTTTATGAACCAGCTTGTATATTATTCAGATTATTTGTTAGTTAAATGTTTATATACTATAGCATGAATAAAATATTATAATTTTATTAGCTTACTTTTTGGGTTTTAGAGTTTGGCGTTTATAAGTTATATTTGTGTTGATATTATAGATTGGTTTGGAAGTTGATTTGGAGCTAGGTAGTGATTTAATATTTTAGACTCATTTCAGGTACGAGTATCCTCCATTTCTCTCCATTTAAAATATATTTTCTTCCATTGTACTTATTGTCCTATCATATTTATCTTATCATATTTTATTTTGTTAAGTTGTACATCTTGTATATGTACACTTATTAATTTTTGCTCAGCCATATTTGATCCCTGTTGATGCTTAACCACTTTTGATCTATATTGTCTATCAGTATACTTGATTTGTCACATGCAACTTTTATTTTCAATATTATTGGCAACACTTTGTGATCATTTGTCATGGGCTCTTAAACTTATTTGTATGCGGGTAAATCACAGACGAGACACATGGAGTTTTTGCAGTCTTTGGTGCTCACGGCACTAACTCGTATCAGTGTTGTGAGTATACGAGCATGTCTCTGGGGTATGAGACATGATAAAGATCATGATCATTTTGTTTGTTTGGGAAATTTTTTATACATTTCATTTTGTCCTTCTTGTGGATAACCGGAGAAGGAACTCTTTGCACTGTGCTTTACTTGGTGTTTACTAGCAAGCAGAGGTTTTATAAGATGCCCTTATTAGTACCCACCTTACTTGTTCTCATCCATTTCTTTGATTTTGTTTGGATTAGTTTGTTCCTTGATTCTAAATAATTACTGTCATATTACTCATCTTCTTGGCTAATTGTTAAAATCAAATATTTTCTGTTGCTTTATCTTTTAATGATATATTCATACTGGGCATTTGGCTCACTCGTATTTATTTTTTTCCACGGGTAGTCGGGGGTAAAGCGGGGGTGTGATGAGTGCTGCCCAGATTTTAGCTTGTTTATCTAGTTGAAAATAAAGTCAAGGACATGTTTTATTCCATATTATTTTGGATCTTGTTAGAGAACTTTATTTTGGATCTTTTGAACTTTTGTTAGCTTAATAAATTATGTTTAGCTTATTTTTACTTCCATTAATAAATAAAGCTTAGCTTTTGTAGCCTCTACTTGTTTAAGTGGGGTATTACAATGTTGGTATCAGAGCTTAGGTTATAGTTTCTGTAGACTGTCCTTTAGGATTTGACCTGTGAGTTTTGGGTTGACTTCATACGGGTAGATTTATGATTTTGTGATATATGTGTTTGTGCACTCATAAAATTTTGTGCAGGATGGCAAGAGGTAGTAGTAGTCGAAATATTGGGGGGAATGATAATCAGTAGATTGTTATGGATAGGAGTACTTTTATGGAGATGTTGCGGGAAGTTCAACGTGGGAAGAATCCCACTGCTAACGGGCAAGATCGAGATGGTCAAACTATGTTTGATCGGTTTATGAAGCAAAGACCCAATTGTTTTAAGGAGGCCAAGACTCCCATGGATGCTGAAGCTTGGATATATCACATGGAGAAAAATTTCATTGTCTTGGAGTATTCAGAGGTGAAAAAGGCTCAATTTTCTACATATCATCTTGAGGGGGATGCTAATACTTGGTGGAAGTCTATGGTAGCCTCGCATGCACCTGGCTATGAAAATACTCTTAGTTGGCATATATTCAAAACTCAGTTTGGCCAGAGGTACTTTCCAGCCAGCATACGTGAGGAATATGTAAGGGAGTATCAGAGTATTATTCTGAGAGATGATGAGTCGGTGGCAGACTTTCAAGTCAGATTTCAGAGGTTAGCTGGTTATGCGAGATATGTGGCTGGGTCAGAAGCGGATAAAATCATGAAGTTTATGTGGGCATTAAAGAATTACATCGGCAACCATATCATCTTTAACCGCTACACATCCATGGATACCTTTGTTGATAGTGTCAGAGATCAAGAGCTTCATCAGGTTAACTTTCTCAAGAAAAGAAAAAGGGAAGAGGAATTTTCCGATCGTCGACATGGATTTCAGAAAAATGGTGGGTCTTCAGGTGGATTCAAACCAAATGATCAGAGGTATAATACTCGGAATTTCAGCAAAAGAATGGAAATTAAGGAAATGAGCAAAAGAGGTCTTTCAACCAAACTGGAAATAAGGAAGTATCTAAGTGTGAGCATTGTGGAAAGATGCATGGAGGAAGCACTTGCTATTGGGCTACTAGAGCATGCTTCAATTATGGAAAGAAGGGTCACACTATTCAAGACTGTCAGATGCCACCAAAGAATCTTTGGGATCGTAGAGATCAGGGAGAGAAAAACAACCAGAAGACTTTCGGTCGTGTGTTTTCCATCACTGTAAAAGATGCTGCAAGTACTTCAAGTACCATTTCAGGATCACTTTTTGTCGGTAATGGAAATGCTATAGTCTTATTTGATACTGGATCTACACATTCATTTATCTCTACATCTTATGTTAAACACTTAGACATTGCATCCACTGCACTTATATCGGATTTTTTTGTTGGCACTCCTATAGGTGTAACTATACTTGTGAATTCTCAATATCTTGATTGTGTAGTTAGAGTAGACGATAGAGAACTATTTGTTGATCTCTTACCTATTCAGATGAGGGACTTTGATATCATACTGGGGATGGATTGACTGGAGCGACACAAAGCTACAATTGATTGTCCAGGAAAAAGAATAATTTTTGGGGACTCCAATTCGCCTGAGTTCGTGTTTCAGGGTTCTAAGCCTAGTGGTTGTGGAAAATTCATTTCGGCCATCAAGGCTAAGAAGATGATTGCTCATGGATGTGAAGGATTTTAAGCATATGTGATTGACATGTCCAAGGTACAGCCAGAATTAGAAGATGTTCTTGTTGTTCGTGAGTTTTCAGATGTATTTCCCGAAGATTTAGAGGGTCTTCCTCCCGAAAGAGAGATAGAATTTTCTATCGATTTGTTACCAGATGCACAACCTATTTCCAAGGCACCTTATAGAATGGCTCCGTTAGAGGTACAAGAACTGAAAGAACAGCTGGAGGAGTTACTTGATAAGGGTTTTATTAGACCCAGTTTTTCACCTTGGGGAGCACCAGTTCTATTTGTGAATAAGAAGGATGGTTCGATGAGACTCTATATTGATTATCCAGAGTTGAACCGAATCATGGTGAAGAATAGATATCCATTACCGAGGATCGATGACTTATTTGACCAGCTTCAAGGAGCAAAATACTTTTCAAAGTTTGATCTACGGTCAGGTTACCATCAACTAAGAGTGAAGGCAAGTGATATTCCGAAGATAGCATTCAGGACTCGTTACAGACATGACGAGTTTCTTGTTTTGTCTTTTGGATTGAAAAATGCACCTGCAGTTTTCATGGACCTAATGAACAGGGTATTCAAGGATTTTCTGGACAAATTTCTGATTGGCCAAGACCTAGCACTGTGACAGAAGTGAGGAGTTTCTTGGGACTCGCGGGCTACTATCACCGATTTGTAGAAGGCTTTTCGACAATTGCGATGCCATTGACACAGTTGACTCGAAAAAGCAACAAGTTCATATGGACTGATGAGTGTGAGACTAGTTTTCAAGAATTGAAGAAGAGACTTGTGACATCACCAGTATTGACACTACCATCAGGATTGGGAAGCTATGTGATTTATAGCGATACTTCAAAGAAGGGACTTGGCTATGTCTTGATGCAACATGGAAATGTGATTGCCTACGCTTCAAGATACTTAAAGCCTCACGAGATGAATTATCCGACACATGACTTAGAGCATGCAGCCGTCATTTTTGCATTGAAGATATGGAGACACCATTTGTATGGTGATAAGTGTGAGATATTTACTGACCACAAGAGTTTGAAGTACATATTCACGTAGAAAGAGCTTAATATGAGGCAAAGACAATGGATTGAATTATTGAAAGACTATGATGTGAGCATTCAGTATCATCCCCGAAAGGCTAATAAGGTTGCAAATGCTTTAAGCAGAAAGGATTTTAAGAATTTAGCCGCGTTTGTGACACAACAACCTCCTCTTTAACGTGAGATTGAGAAATTTGGTTTGGAGTTTTATCATCGGGATACGGTTGGTATGGTAGCAAGTTTGCATGTTGAGCCTAGTCTTATCATTAGGATTAAGGCAGCTCAAGATGGAGATGGAGAATTATGGTCTTTTGTCCAGAATATTGATCCTGAAAAGCAACCAGGATTTCATTTTGATGATCATGGCATTCTATGGATGTATAATCGTCTATGTGTGCCTGCTAACAAGGAACTCATGGAGGAATTGATGGAAGAGGCTCATAGATCACTGTTTTCTATTCATCCAGGTGAGACAAATATGTATCGAGATTTAAACGAACACTTTTGGTGGAGTGGCATGAAACGAGATATTGCCGATTTTGTTTTGAAGTGTTTGACTTGTCAACAGGTGAAGATTGAGCACCAGAGGCCAAGTGGTTTATTACAACCATTGGAGTTACCTACTTGGAAGAGGGAGAATATTTGCATAGATTTTATCATAGGACTTCCTAAGACTTTTAAGAAACATGATGCGATATGGGTGATTGTAGATAGACTCACTAAATATGCTCATTTTTTGGCAATCCGTGAGAACATGAACTTGGAGAGCTTAACGCTATTATACAGGAATGAGATTGTTAGACTACACGGGATTCCAGTTTCGATCGTTTCCAACCGAGATCCCAAATTCACTTCAAGATTTTGGAAAGAATTTGAAAAGGCATGGGGCACCAAGTTGAACTATAGCACAGCTTTTCATCCACAGTCGGATGGGCAGTCAGAGAGGACAATTCAGACCTTGGAGGACATGTTGCGAGCAAGTGCATTAGAATGGTATGGAAATTGGGATGACTATTTGTCTTTGGTTGAATTTGCTTATAATAACAGTTGGCAGAGCAGCATTGGTATGGCTCCTTTTGAGGCACTCTATGGGCGCAAGTGCAGAACACCTATTTGTTGGAATGAAGTAGGAGAAAAGCTTTCAGGGGGTCCCGATCTAGTCCAAGTCACTACAGATAAGGTAGCAGTTGCTCGAGAAAGACTTGAACAAGCTCGATCTACACAGAAGAGTTATGCTGATGAGGGTAGACGAGAATATGAATTTAAAGCAGGAGACAAGGTCTTCCTTTTGGTATCTCCTCAGAGGGGCATTCAGCGATTCGGTCAGAAGGGTAAGCTAAGTCCGAGGTATATAGGACCTTTTGAGATTCTTGAGAAGGTTGGAGTGGTGGCATATAGAGTCGCTTTACCGCCACAATTGTCACGGGTGCACAATGTGTTTCATGCATCGATTCTGAGGAAGTATGTATATCATCTTAATCATGTTGTTCAGTATCCCTTAGATGCATTTCGTGAAGATTTATCTTGTGAAGAAGAAGCTGAAGCTATATTGACAAGGGAGGAAAGAGTGTTGCGCAAGAACACGATCCTTTTTGTTAAAGTTTTATGGGAAAATCATGATGTTCGAGAAGCTACTTGGGAAACTGAGGATTCAGTTCGCGCAAGATATCCGTACCTCTTCGAATCAGGTACTTCACTAGAATTTCGAGGACGAAATTATTTTAAGGGGGGAAGAATATAATACCCCATATTTTATTTGTTACATTGTTGGTGCGATAATTTAGTAAATATTTGATTAATTATTTTTAGAATTTAAAATTATGGAGAATTTTTTATTTAGATAATTGGTTGTTAAAAATTTAAATTTGTAAGCTATCTTTTAGTTGTTTAATTTTTGAAGTCAAACTACTAAGTACGTGATAAGATATTTTTAAACAGCTAATGGGGAGATGATGTGGAAAAATATGGAGAAAATTATGGACAACGGTTTCATAATTTGTTAGAGTTGCTTATTATATAAACAGAGTCACCATGTTAGTGCTATGACTCAAAATTTATCTCATTGGACATGAAAGCCAACAGAAATGAAAACTATTAACAGTAGAATTATATAACTTACTAGCAAGAGAAGAGGTGGTGCATAGAAAAGAAAGTTTTGGCCTACAACTCCCACAAGGTCATAAAAGAATTAACTGGTTAGAGTGTCGCGCTTAAGGTTGTCAAAGGAGGAGAAAGAGATTCACAAGGAAGCTAGGTTAAGCCTTACCAAAAGTTTCAAAGAAGTGTACACCTTGTGGAGGTTTAGTTAAAAATTTAATCACCACATAATTTAATGACTATTATTTATGTTGTATACTAATATTAGTCATTTTTATTTTCACGTTTATAACTATTTGTATATATTTTTTTATATACTTATATCTGGCTCTAAATTCAGATAAGTTTTATCAAATAATTATATTATTTGTTTATGTGTTTATATATTGTGTTAAGTTATTATTTAATGCATGTTTAATTGATTTAATTGATTAATTGTTATTTGTACCGGCTACAAGATGTTTAATTAGTAGTAATCTAATTAGTCATGTTCCCTGTTGTTTTTATTTTTAATTTTTATGTCATTAAGTTGGTTTAAGAAATTATATGATTCTCAGATTTTTACATTTTTTTAATTGGGTGATATGGTATATTTTGATATTGTTAGTGTCTGGCTAGTTTTGTTAATTATAATTTACTAGTTATGTGTGTGAGTTGTTTACAATAATTATCATGTTATATTGTGCTAGTTTATTAATATGTAAAAATATTTGTAAAATAAAATTTATTTTCACAAGATTTAGTTTATTGAGATTATTAAAATTGACAAAATATGTATTTGTGGGACTAATGATATATAAAATATTTTATTTTACAGGACATATGTAGTCAAAATATTATGTTAATTAAGTTAAGTAATTAATAATTGATTGTTTGTTTATCTAAAATTATAAATTGTTTACATTTGTCAATCATATTATGTTATTATGTTTTCCTCATAACATATTTGTTACCTTAGTCTCATTGTTTTTTAACCAATATGTTATTAATTATAGTATCTAATACTTGGGCATAATAATTTAAAATTTGTAAGTAATTTTGTAGTATTAATGTGCAGAAGTGAATTTGATAATCTTATCAGTATGATAAACAGAGAACATGTTATATTTATTTTTATCATTTTCTTAAATTGTTGTTATAATTTAATATGTTAAATGAATGTATAATTTAAGTTTGTCTACTTTTATAAAGTTATATACTTAAAGATTTATACATTACTTTTATAAATTAATAAAATATATTTTATATTTTATTAACCGGCTTGTATATTATTCAGATTATTTGTTAGTTAAATGTTTATACTATAGCATGAGATAGTGATCATCTGTATACGTACATCTTGTATATGTACACTTGTTAATTTTTGCTCAGCCATCTTTAATCCCTGTTGTTGCTTAACCACTTTTGATCTATGTTGCCTATAAGTATACTTGATTTGTCACATGCAACTTTTATTTTCAATATTATTGGCAACACTTTGTAATAATTTGTTATGGGCTCTTAAACTTACCTGTGTGGGTAAATCACAGACGAGACACATGGAGTTTTTGCAGTCTTTGGTGCTGTTCATTTTGTCCTTCTTGGGGATAACGGGAGAAGGACTATTTGCACTGTGCTTTGATTGCTGTTTACTAGCGAGCATAGATTTTATAAGATGCCCTTATTAATAATCACCTTACTTGTTCTCAGCCATTTCTTTGATTTTGTTTGGATTAGTTTGTTCCTTGATTCTAAATAATTACTGTCATATTACTCATCTTCTTGGCTAATTGTTATAATCAAATATATTCTCTTGCTTTATCTTTTAATGATAAATTTGTACTGGGTATTTGGCTCACTTATATTTATTTCTTTCCACAGGTAGTCGGGGGTAAATCGGGGGTGTGATGAGTGATCTGGTTGAAAATAAAGTCAAGGACATGTTTTATTCCATATTATTTTGGATCTTGTTAGACAACTTTATTTTGGATCTTTTGAACTTTTGTTAGCTTAATAAATTATGTTTAGCTTGTTTTTACTTCCATTAATAAATAAAACTTATCTTGTGTAACCTCTACTTGTTTAATTGGGGTGTTACACTCACATTAATTCGATTGATATTGCAATGTTCAGAGGACTTAGTTGCAACAACTGAGTTTATAGGCCTCATATTATGAACAAATATTTTTTGTGAGAGGTGAGCACATGTGATTTTTACCACCGTTCCAAACACACCCCAACTATCTACCTGCCGAACATCAGCTATAAACCTGCCGAAAGTGTTGTTGATGAGAGATATCCAGATCTCCCAATACACCATCTAATTCATTTTCAACACAACCACCACATCGCGCAAAACGAGACACATCGCATAAAGCGAGACAATCAAACACACAAATAATAACTTAAACTGAACAATATGAAAAAAACCCAAAATTCAAAAATCTCTGAATAACACCAAATTGTAATATGTTGTTAGATCAGAGATTTTGAATCTAAAAACTGAATTTTATTATAAAATCCAAACTCTTACCTTAGTAGATCTGAAAACTAAAGTGAAGAATTGTAATAGATTTTTCGAATTTTGTAAAACAAATCTCGATTTTATTAAAGAAAAAATGAATAAAAGGAGAAGATGAAGATGAATATGGAGATAGATATAGGTATAAAGGGTGAAAAAGAAGGTAGGGTTGGGTGAAGTTAGGACGGCCGATTTTGTAGAGTAGCAATAATTAATTTCAAAGAAAAAAGACCAGGGTTATTTCGCCCTTTAACCAACTTTGCTACATGTCAGAAGGCAAAAAAACACATTTCTTAACTAACACTACCTAAATAAATTTCATATATGAATTCTTTGTATTTTTTATCACTATCTTTAAAAAAACACATATTTTTAATATGTTGTCAATTAAATTTTATTTGGATATTAAATTCTAAATAATATTAACCATTCACGCATAATTGAAGTTCTCCCTAAAACCAGAAGAAAACAAAGCCATTCTGCAAAATACATCTCCAGTATTTGTTGAGAATTTCTGTGATGTCAGAGGGACTGCAAGTCGACTATTCATTAAGCATTCCACGATGACAAGGGTGGTGTGTCTGAATGCAAGTAAGTGGATGTCATTGACGAGTATCTGTCACCCCGGACAGAACCAGCAATGGATTCAAGTTCAGACATTTCCTCTGCTGTTAACTTCACAGATAAAGCTCCAATGTTTTGGTTGAGATTTTCAATCTTTGTAGTTCCAGGAATGGGACAAACATCTGTTCCCTGGTGATGAACCCAGGCCAGTGCTAGCTGTGATGGAGTACACCCTTTGTTTAATGCAATCTCATTCACCAGATCAAACAGCTTTATATTATGCTCCAGATTTTCTGCTTGGAACCTTGGATGATGCTACACAAAAGAGGGGGACGGGGAAAAGGATCATTAGTCAATTTAACCACATGAAAACGAGCTAAGACCCTATTTTTTAAAACATTTCTCTCGGAGTATTGATTTTTAATGAAGCCAACAACCGTTTTCTTAGAAGCACTTCAAAACCAGAATAATAAAACAACATACAGTTTAAGGCATTTTGCAAATTTCCAGCATAGACAATCAATGTCCTTAAGAGATGTTTAACATCAGTTACTTCATTTTGTGTAAGTATCAGTTCAAGACTCGGAGTACTTGCAATTCAGCAACCAAAGTTGTTAAAAAAATAAATACTGGTTATGTTTCTTAATGCAATAGTTTCGAAAATTTAGATGCAGTTTACAAATTTAACCTTTTTTTAACTAAATTGTGTTTGGATAGATCTCCCTATGCTTCATAGAGCTAGAGCTAGGGTGAAGCCCTAAATTTAACTTCTCTTACTAGCTTTGCATGAAAAACTAATTTATTTAAGAAAGACGTCAATGCACTGAAATTAGATGATCAGTTACATGTTACATTATACTAATGAAACTCAAGCTGCATTTAATGTAGAAACTTACCTTCCTGAAGTCATCTTTTGACAAGTTCGCGACCATATTTAAACCCCCTGACAAAAATCCTCGTCCTAGAGGACTATATGCAACAATCCCGATGCCTAATTCTCTGAGTAATAACAAACTAGTTAACTTGGTCTTTAAATATATTTTCATATTTGATAATCTGTTGGAAGATTCTTTAACAGAAACCAAACCTGCAAGTGGGAATTATGTCTTCCTCCACGTCCCTTGACCACAAAGACCACTCCAACTGCACTGCGGTGATCGGATGAACAGCATGAGCTCTTCTGATGGTAGATGCAGAGGCCTCAGACAATCCTACATACTTAATCTTACCCTCTTCAACTAGTTTCTTCATTTCCCCCATCTGTCAAACAGATGAACAACTCAAGCATGATCAGAGAAATAAAGAATTAAAATAATAAAAACAGATCACGCTAGTAGAAATGGAAAAAAAAAAAACTTAGGTAAGAATCTAATATGTAAAATATTGTAGACAGAAGCTGACATATAATTTCAGTTTACTCTATAGCGTATTAGCATCATGGCATCCCTTTTAAACTCCCAATTCTCTTGGCCTCTGAAAACCAAGTATTAGAACTTTCAAGTGCAAAACTTATTGTGATTTTCTAATAATGTCTCTTATGAAGGCTTTTTTGTTTTGAAGAAACATTTTTACTAGTAATATGATACATTTCAGAAATAAAAGGTTATATAATATTTGTGATATTAGTAGTTACTATCTGCAAATTATGCGAATGGTACCATAATCACACAAACTTTTATCAATTTTCAATTGTATAGTTATTGGCTTATTGCCAGCAACATACTAGTTGTGAATAGTAATATAAAATAGTACTTTTAGCAAGGTTAATAACTTTTCAAGTTGATTAAGGACCCAAGTGGACGGCTAGGTGCCCAAAAATTAAGTATGCTGGATACCTTATTTCAATGGGGACCCTCGGGTAGATTGGGTGTAGATATTAGTGAGAGCGAAGCAGCAAAGTGCTAGGTCAAAGTATATTTGATTCCGATATCACACGATTACCTATATTTAATAATTCTACAACAGAACTTCATCTTTACCTAGTTATGAAAGGTTGATAATATCGAAGATAAGTTCCAGGTGTATCAAATTAGATACAACAATTGATGGTCAATGACATAACGCAATATGTCATTCATGAGCTTATAAAAACAGCACAGGAATTTCTTCTTTATAAGCAGTTAATATATATTACTAAATTGGAATCATTGCTATACTAAAAACTACCAACGGGGTCTTGTTACGTACTTCCTCTTCTCATGTTTCATGAGGTTGAGGGTTCAGATCCACTCTCAGCATATAACATTTGCGGGAGTAGTTGGTGGCAGGAGAGTGGGTGAGTATATGTTGCCGGTCAGTGGTGGGTGTTTGGATTGGTGAGCCTGTTAGGAGGTGGCTTATTGCTGAGCTCTACTCGGGCGGTAGGATGTAAGTTTGATGAGCTGCCCATGTTTGCTGGTTGAAGCCGGTTGTGACCCATAAGTGCATATGAACATTAATATATTGTGTAATTGACCTTATTCCAAAAAAATATTTGAGATTTTGTGATTTTTCAGTTTGAGGGGCACTGGTCTTAGCATAAATACGGGAACTAAAAAATTGCAACCAAAAGTAAAAAAGCCTAACAACTTGACAACTAATTTGTGAAAAAACAAATACAAAAATGCACAGACTAACTACTAACATACCGTGATTTCAATTGGCACACGAGTGTCAACGCGGTGCTGATAATACAAATCAATACAATCAAGCTGAAGCCTCTTTAAGCTGGCCTCACAGGCTGCCCGTACGTATTCTGGGTCGCCCCGAATTTCTCTGAACTGGCTATCTATCCTGACCCCAAACTTGGTAGCCAGTTCAACTTTGTCTCTGACACCATCCTTTAGAGCCTACAATTACATAAACTCTCATTCGATCACTGCCCCACCGGAATATATAATGAAGTATCCAGCACAAAACTGAACCATCACTACAACATTTTTGCAATCATACAACTGTTTTTTTTCGTTGTCTGACAGGTAGAATTTTCGTTGTCTATCCAACACTCGTGTGATCGAAGGTTGGACAACGGTTGTTAATACAGTTGTAATAAGGGAGATTCAACAACGTTTTTCAATACTGGTTACAATCAATAAGGCACAACAGTTACTCTTTATTAACCATTGTTGGAACTTTATTAAAACAACTGTTTCTTTATTCAACTGTTGTCTACCTAACTTAACAACAATGGTTTTGTAGAAAAACCATTGTTGTTACCTTATTTAATATTATCATAAACAACAGTTTATAAACTTCTTTTCTGAATATTTTTTTAAAAGACAATAGTGAAAATAATTTAAACTGTTGCAAAGAATATCAAAAGACAACAGTTTTTTTAAAAAAAATATGTGGAGTGAGACATACAACGGTTTTTATCATTTTTTAAGTGACTTTCACATAATTGTTTATAAAATTAATCTCATTATTTAAAATAAACCAATTTTAAAATAAAATTATATAATGATAATTCAATTGTTATTTCACAATTGAAATTAAATTTATAATACAAAGGTTCTCTACAAGAATTACAAGTATAACAAAGTTTCATTAAAATTCACCAACAAGTTGGTAGTTACCAGTAAAATTCACTTTCATGCCAATTAGGTCCAGTTCTTTAAAATGCATTAAACTGGCTCCATAATAAGCTTCATCAATAAATAGAATGTTACTAACTTCATAAGCAGCTTTCCACTTCTCGTTATATAAAACTGATTTATATGGGGCTCTGTCACCTTGGCTAGTCCTTAGCTATTGCCCACCTTTGATTCTACCAGCTCTCTTAGCAGGGGGGAAACTTTAAGTCTTGACCATTACTTCCAATCTCTAACCATCTGAATATTTCAATTCAGATGCTTTATAACCATTGTATAGCTGCAATGTTGAACTCTGCAAATAATAAATAAAAAACATAAAGTTGTGTAACAAATCATGTAAATATATAATAAGGATGAATTGATAATCTACGAGTCTAAGAACGTGTTCAATATAAAATGAAGATTACAGAATGGATCAGTGCTTATTAAATAGAGACGCAATTCAAATAAATGCAATCCAAGTTGAGAATCTTACCTACAAGGTGATTTACTAAGGAACCATTTGGCATGTATTCGTAGACTAAGATTTTTTGTTGGCCATCAGCACAATATCCCAAAAGATTGACAAGGTTTGGATGGTGAACAATACTAAGTGTCAAAATCTCTCCTAGGAACTCTCGATTTCCTTGATATCCATTTATGTCAAGTTGCTTCACTGCGACAATCTGAAGGACACAACCAAAAGCAGAGTTAAGATTGAAAAAAATTGGTGCAAAGATGGAGGAAGAAGAAACAAAATAATTACTTTACTGGTGCGTGTTATCTGTCCTTTGTACACCCTCCCAAACCCTCATTCTCCTAATAGCAGATCAGGATGGAAGTTCTGTGTTCCAGCAGCTGGTGTTCTTCTGGTGTTCTTCATGGAATCAGTACGCACAATTCTACAGTATATTACAGGAATTATTTAGGTTCCCCAGTCCCTTTTCTAGCAGTGGTTGTGAGCACACACACAACACATGGCTTGACATAAGTATGTGTAAGATGATTACCAACTAAATTGTGCTATTATTCAGAGGAATATAGATTAATATTATATGTGTTCTGCTATGCCTATAACCAAACTTGAATGTCAAAACTAATGGTTAGTGGCAAGCACACAATGCAATAAATTTGATAATTTTGCGGCTGATAAATCACCCATCATTTTCAACATTCACAACACAATCTTGAGCACATTTAAGAACCCACAACAGAAAAAAATAACCAGCATATAATTACAATCAGTGCATGCTCCTTTTATACTATTCACGACTCAAATATCATTTAATATAAAAAAAAAAAGAACCCAACTCGCAGCATGTATCGCAGTTTTTGTTTTAATTCAACACAACTCTAGCAGCACATTTCTGCCATTAAAATAGACCACCCAAGTTTTACCCAGAGAGAGAGAGATCAAATTTAAGACCGACGCAACGAAAATCATATATTTTCAATTCAAAGAAGATAAACATAATGTATCAGAATTTGGAACAAGGAAACACATAATCAAAATATGCAAACATACTAAGTTATAAGTTGACAATAGTTTATAATGTTCTTGCAGACTAGCTTACATTAAATCTTGCATCTCTTAGATTATTAGAATTATAACAATTTAACAGGAGCAGTTACAGGCTTTTACCTGACAAGGCCCAAGTTGAGTATACACCAAGAAGTCTGTGGCCAAGATTTCTTCTTGGCCTTCATCAACAAAACTCTAGCCCAAGCAATCCATCCTTCCCATGACATTCTCTTGTCCCATGGACTTCCCCACTCTAGCAGAAATGTCAAGCCTTTCTCAGCTTCTTTCTCAGCCTCTTCATATCTGCACCTCCAGTCCTCCACAGCTAACATTTGTAACAAATTAAACTAAATGCAACTAAAAAACTACAATTGCCTAACAAACACAAAAGACATTAGAATTAAAGCTAAAAAACATCAATCATGACACCATATTTCATTTCATTTGAGCTTAACAGAGCAAATTGAAAAATACAAATTGCAAATTGTGAAGATATAAATACCTTGGGACGTCTATCAATGAAGAATTTAATGAGCATCTTGAACCCTAATTTAACATCCTTCCACTCCTCCAAATCACAAAACCCTAACAAAATCCCCAAAATCCTAACCACGACTCTCAAACTCGGGGTTGGTTCCAATGACGACAATGGCGGCGACGGAGGCGACGGAGCTGGTTCCAATGACGGCGATTGCGGCGGTTTCAAGGGTTTCGAGTTGGGGTGAAATGGAGGAGACTGAGAAGGGATTTCGGGTCAGGTTGGTGAGAGTAGGGAATGGGCTGGGCTTAATCGATGTGATTTTGAAAATAAAAAGGTAAGAAACCGGAGATAGAAGAGTGGCAGAGGAACAATGAGGGAGATGAAGGCGGTCAGAGATAAGATGGGAAAGGGAAAGGGAAATTGGGGGATCACACAAAAAATGAATTAAAGGAAAAAAGGGAGAGATAAGGGGGGAAATGAAATTTGGAGGAAGGGGGAAATGAAATTTCATTGGAGGGAATGGAAAAATTGGGTGATAATGGGAAAATAATTTAATAAATATTTTAATTTATAATTTTTTTTAATATTTTAATTAAATTTATCGTATTATATATTTATCGTATTATAATTAATTATATTTGTCGTAGTTTAATTATATTTGTCGTATTTTAATTATATTTATCGTAGTTTTACTGGATTTTTCTAATACTGACATGCAAGATTAATTTCAAATTTGTTAATAATTTTTTCTTTTGACTAAAATTGATATATCTTAACATCCGTACGGTTGGATCTTCGAAAAAACCAATTTAAAAAATAATCTTGTGAATCGGGAACGAGTCTCGTTGTCGGGAGTGTAAGTTTTACTAGAATTTTCTAATCCTGACATGCAAGATAAATTTTAAATTTGTTAATAATTTTTTCATAAGACTAAAATTGATATATCTTAACATCCGTACGGTTGGATGGTTGAAAAAAATATTTTAAAAATTAATCTTGTAAATCCGGAACGAGTCTCGTTGTTGAGAGTGGTACTTTATTAGAATTTTCTAATCCTGACATGCAAGATGAATTTTAAATTTATTAATAATTTTTTATTATTTTTTTAAATGGATAAAATAAATATATTTTAACATCCGTACGGTTGGATCGTCCAAAAAATCATTTTAAAAAACTATGTTGTCAATCAGCAATGAATCTTGTTTCACGGATTTGTACCTTTACCTCATTTTTCTTATAAAGTCAAGCAAGATAAATTTTGAAATTTTTAATTATTTTTTTACATGGCTAAAATCAATATATTTTAATATCCGTATGGTTGGATCGTCCAAAAAATCATTTCAAAAAATTATTTCGTTAATCAGCAACGAATCTTGTTTTAGGGAGTTGTGCTTTTACCGGATTTTTCTAATCCTGGTCGTGCAAGATGAATTTTAAATTTTTTAATAATTTTTTCATATGACTAAAATCGATATATCTTAACATCCGTACGGTCGGATCGTCGAAAAAATCATTTTAAAAATCAATCTTGTATATCGGGAACGAGTCCCGTTGTCGGGAGGGGTACTTTTACCGAATTTTCTAATCCTGACGTGCAAGATGAATTTCAAATTTTTTAATAATTTTTTCATATGACTAAAATCGAATATATCTTAACATCCGTACGGTCGGATCGTCGAAACAATCATTTTAAAAATCAATCTTATAAATCAGGAGCGAGTCTCGTTGTCGGGAGAGGTACTTTTATCGGATTTTTCTAATCCTGACGTGCAAGATGAATTTCAAATTTTTTAATAATTTTTTCATATGACTAAAATCGATATATCTTAACATCCGTACGGTCGGATCGTCGAAAAAATCATTTTAAAAATCAATCTTGTATATCGGGAACGAGTCCCGTTGTCGGGAGGGGTACTTTTACCGGATTTTTCTAATCCTGACGTGCAAGATGAATTTCAAATTTTTTAATAATTTTTCATATGACTAAAATCGATATATCTTAACATCCGTACGGTTCGGATCGTCGAAACAATCATTTTAAAAATCAATCTTGTAAATCAGGAAAGAGTCTCGTTGTCGGGAGGGGTACTTTTATCGGATTTTTCTAATCCTGACGTGCAAGATGAATTTCAAATTTTTTAATAATTTTTTCATATGACTAAAATCGATATATATTAACATCCGTACGGTCGGATCGTCGAAAAAATCATTTTAATAATCAATCTTGTATATCGGGAACGAGTCCCGTTGTCGGGAGGGGTACTTTTACCGGATTTTTCTAATCCTGACGTGCAAGATGAATTTCAAATTTTTTAATAATTTTTTCATATGACTAAAATCGATATATCTTAACATCCGTACGGTCGGATCGTCGAAACAATCATTTTAAAAATTAATCTTGTAAATCGGGAACGAGTCTCGTTGTCGGGAGGGGTACTTTTATCGGATTTTTCTAATCCTGACGTGCAAGATGAATTTCAAATTTTTTAATAATTTTTTCATATGACTAAAATCGATATATCTTAACATCCGTACGGTCGGATCGTCGAAAAAATCATTTTAAAAATTAATCTTGTAAATCGGGAACGAGTCTCGTTCACGATAACGAGACTCGTTCCTGATTTACAAGATTAATTTTTGAAATTATTTTTTCGACGATCGAACCATACGGATGTTAAGATATATCAATTTTAGTGATATGAAATTTTTTTTAACAAATTTGAAATCCATCTTGCATGTCAGGATTAGAAGAATCTAGTAAAAGTACTAGTCCCGAAATGAGACTCGTTCCCGATTTACAAAATTAATTTTTTAAAATAATTTTCTCAATGATCCAATCATACCGATGTTAAGATATATCGATTTTGGTCATATGAAAAAATTGTTAAAAAAATTAAAATTCATCTTGCATGATATAAATAGAAATATTAAAATATTTTGACACTAATCATTATAAAAATAAATAAAAAATAAAAATATTATACTCACTTTCATTTAATTCTTTCCCTTGGTCACTCAATCATTTCCCCCTTCACAAAATTTTTTTCCCCCATTTACTTCTAAATCTGATAAAATGTATCCCCCTTTTACTTTCAATCTCAGTCCTCATCTTCAATTATAACATAGTGATGGGCTTCTATAGTGAATTGTTGGGCGGTCATTTTCCCCCCAAAATAAAAAACTCCTCAATAATACTTCTCTCTCTGCCGCTGTCTTTTCTCTATCGATGCTCTCTTTCCCTCTCTCCCACTCTCTCTATGAAAGCATGAATTTTTGGTGTTTCAGGACTCCGAAATTCTTTCTCTCCACTGGACATGTCTATGGCTCCGATTTGGGGCTCCTATTAAATAAAAAGAAACAAGTGCTTTAGAAAGTAAAGACCCCAGCTCTGTTACTTTTGGTGCTCCTAGGTAAGCTTCTTTTTTCAAATCCTTATCTTTATTTTACATGCAATTTGAATTATTGGGTGTGGATCTGAAATGGGCTTTTATTGTTTCTTGCTAATTTAGAGCAAATAATTTTTTTTGTTGGTATGTGGAAATGAGATAAAGATTGATTCTTTGATGACCCATTTTAGTTAGTGTTAATGGGTTTTGTTTGTTTTTCTGTTTAATGCTTTTTTGATAAATCTTGGGTTCCTTACAGGCTCATTTTGTAGGAAAGTTTGTGTCTTTCTTCTTGGTAAGGTAGATTCTGATTGTGGTTAGTTGGTATCGTTTATTTGTTTGTTACGATGAGATTAATTGTTGGAGTTTAGTGATAGTTTGGAGCAGGCTATAAGGTAGTAGTTGTTATAAGTAAGACTAAAGGTCGAATACCGGAGTCTGTTGTTTTCTACTTAAATATGAATCATATGAAAAAGTGACTAAATTTCGTATTTGTTTTTTAGATCCTGGAAGCTGAGCTACAACAGGTAGCAGCAGTGATGGGACTAGAGGATGAAATATAAATCACAGAGGACATTGGCATGGAAGATGCTTTCTAGCAACTAGTTCTGAACTGAAACAGAATCCTTGGATCCGCATTGTAGCTAAATTTCAAAAGCTGCCTGTATTTGTTATTAAGGTATCCTGGCAAGTGGCATTACAGTTTTCTAGTTGGTTAAACAATGATTTTGTTTATCTCACTCTCAATTTGGTTTAAGATTTTCTTGACATGCAAACTATTACTTTGTTTATCTCAGTTTCAACCTGATCTATGTTTGTCTAAATATGCAGTCAAGTAACATGTCACAACTGGTCAAGGCTATCTGCATGATTCTGGATAAGTGATACTATTGAATATCAGATTCCCAACAAGACTAGATCTAGTGACCAAGTGACACTTGCTTTTTCAAATAAATATAGTTCAGTAAAGTGATTGTACAAAACACCTTGACTTACATCGACACTCGACAATTTCTATGCTATGCTATGAAAGTAGTCAGCCCATATTCCTATTTAACAAAACATAAAGGTTGTATTTGAAATGCGAGATAAATACACCTGACACTACAATTTAGTCTTACATTCTGCTAGAGTATCTCCGGATCCCGGGAGCAGGTACCATGTCGTCTTTGAGTCGGGAACTAGTTTTCCTGATACAGCAATTCTTGGACGAGGAGAAATTCAAAGATACCGTTCATAAGTAAGTTATTTAACATATCTTATCTTAGATTTTCGGCTCTATCCTGTTGCTAATTTATTATATTTTTCAATGTAGGATCTTATATAAATTTATTCGATGGATGTGCAACTTATTTTTTTCAGTTTTGTAAATTGTTATGTGTATTAGTCCTTCTTCAAGACAAAAATTGAAGTCTTCAGGTTTCAAGAACTGCTTAGATTAGACTTTTTTAGTTCATTTGTTATGTTCCAATTTTAGATAGTCAATCATTGATCATATTAAGAAAAACATAAGATGAAAAGATTTGAACTATCTGGCACTAGCATAGTTGGAAAGAATAGTTGGAATCTTGATGTAGTTGGAAGGACTAATCATTCTATTTAATGTAGTTGCCGGCCTCACTTTAACTGGCTACTTGGAATTTGGAATAACTAAGGGAGGCGGAAAGTATGGTAATGAGGGTCTGTCATTTGGAAATGGTGAAGTTGTTGAATCGGATAAAGCAGTTGTTGCTGCTGATGATGCGCGGTGTTCAAAAACTGGAGTGTCGATTCTTGGACAGGGTGGACATGCTGTTGATGCTGCAGTAGCAACTGCTTTATGCCTAGGTGTTGTTAATGCAATGGCTAGTGGGATTGGTGGTGGAGGTTTTATGGTTGTTCGGTCATCAGCAACTTCACGAACAAAGGTAATCAATATGAGGGAGACTGCTCCTATAGCTTCTTCCCAGTTTATTGGAATGTTAAGTTTCTGTTATAGCATTTATTTGGTAAACCAGAGTTTTTGTTACCAGTGATGATGATAATTACCTCAAACCAATTACCGGAGGCTCTTCACTGGACTTGTAGTATTATGGCATTGTGATTAATTTGTGTATTTTTCAATTCATAGATGAACTTGTAAATTTGTAAAAATATTTAGTTTGTTGATGAATGTATACGTGTCCAGGTTTACTCTCTTTATAGTAATGCAAGAGCTGCAAAATGCGGTCTCCATAAATGGAGATTGCATTTTGCAGCTTTGTATTACTATAAAGAGAGTACACTTTGATTTGTATGTATTTATCGCCAAACTTTTAGTTTAATAGTTGAACTCGTCCATTTGAGGTAGTATTTTTGGTTTTTGATTTGGTTCATGATTTTTTGATTGTTAGTTTGTTGGTCGAATGATTCATGGTTTGGAAATTTCTTGGTTAAATGTTTTTGGATCTGTTTTGTGGGGACTTGCATATATGCAAGTCAATTTTTTTTTTACCATTACTCAACAGACAACGGTTACTGTCACAATGTGTAAAACAATCATCTGAATAAGGTGTTCAGACAACAAGACACAAGACCGGTTGTTTGAACCTCATTTACCCAACACTACTAATAACCATTGTCTGTGAGCTTTCCTTTTAATAATGGTATGTAAAATCCATTGTTTGATGTTCAATAAGATAAGTGTTATAATAAACACTTGTCTAAATTACACAACATAAGGCCAAAAACTGTGGTCTCACACTACCATAAGTTAGCTTATTAACAACGGTTTTTGACTGTTATGTGAAAGATTTATGACAACAGTGCAGAATCCGAACTGTTGTCTATCTCGGTAAGAGGATGCCACAGAGACAAGTCTTTCAAAAAACAGCTATAACCGTTGTTCTACATGTACTCCAACAACAGTTTTTCGAGGAAAGGAAATTCACAGTTGTCTACGAATTTGGGGCAACAGTTTTTTTGTCAACCGTTGTTTCATAGGTGTTGTCTGATTGCAAATTTCTTGTAGTGTATGCAAGTGAATCTTTATTGCTCCGTATTATTATGTAATGTATCTTATATTATTTGATTCATGTGCTGAAATATTTGTTTTGATTGTCGTATGTATGAAATTAATATGTGATTGATAAGAAACGAATTCAAATAAAGCCCTAGTCTTAATCATGTATAAGAATTAGAATCCGATCACTGGACAGTGTGATACTTAGAACTTAGAACTAGTTTGTGCACATTCCGGAACACATCGATACCTTGTCAAGCTTTGGTTGCACTTGACGAGGGACGTGAACTAGCCCCCCATCGAATAAGAATTAGAACCCGGTCACTTGGGAAGTGTGGCATAAAGTATAAGATGCCGGTCACTGGCAAAGTGTGGCATAAGGTGTGATTTAGGACTGTGGGACTAAAGATAAGAATTTGTTATTAAGATTTATTGATTGATTAAGAATTTTGATTATGTGGATTATAGAATGTGTTTGATTATTATTATTGATTATATCGTGTGCATCTTTGTTCATCTTGTTATCGAATATATGCGTGATTTTGTGTGATCTGTGTTATGTGTCAAGCATGTTTAAATTATATTTTCGAAAAAGATTTAAAATATTCTTTTAAGCCGTCAAACGGTAGTTGCTTGCTGGGCTTCGCCGCTCATTCTTTTAATATTTCAGGTTTCGTCTAAAACACTCGAGTTGGTTAGTATTGGAGTTCGAGGACCTTAGATTTGGAGTTGATTGACTTTTGGGCTTCCGTTACCTGCGGTTTTGTAATAGTCTCCTTTGTAATTGAATTTTGGATTAGTAAATTGTATTTTGTATTACTTTTGATTTAGAATTAATGGTCCGGAACTGCGAGCTGTTACAGTTGGTATCAGAGGAGGCTGCCTTTCGGAGTGTATTAGGTATGAGACTAGTACATTCCCTAGGATTCGATCTTGTGGATCATAGTTTGACCTTCGGTAGATCAAAGGGTAGACATTTCATGAATTTTAGGATTGTTGTAAATTTGGGGACCAAATTCTTTTTAAGGAGGGTAGTATGTAATATCCCGTAATTGTTAGAATAAAAAGTATTAAAAATTGATAAAAATTAGGATTTAAAGTTGAATTAGACTAATGGGCCTAAAATTTGGATCAGATGCTAATATGAATAACATGTATTTTAAGATATAGGGTTTTGTACTGTTATAAATACATCATATTCGTCCTCCTCATTTTAATCATTAAAATTCGTAGGTCTTTATTCATAAAATTCAGCAGTCTTGTAAAATTCGTAGAAAATTCATCATTAGTCAAAATTCAGTGATTTTAGACTTTTCGGAAAGATCTTTTCGTTCTCTACAACTTTCTTGCTTTGAGTTTTCCAGGAAAATGTCGTTTAATAGGTCAAAAATGATCAATAAAGGTCTGATCAGAATTGGAGTCATGGAGAAGATCGAGATTTTAGATGTTTCGTTTTTGATGGGTTGCTAAGGATTGATTGTGTATTCTAATGTGAATTATCTGTTTGCGTGATTGAGGCAAGTAACTTTCGTTGCACTGTATTATTTGTTGCTTACGTGTTCTGTAAGTGATTATTCGTTGTTCCGTATATTTTGTAACTTAAATTATCTGTTTGATTACGCAAGTGAATCTTTATTGCTCCGTATTATTGTGTAATGTATCTTATATTGTTTGATTTATGTGGTCAAATATTTGTTTTGATTGTCGTATGTATGAAATTAATATGTGATTGATAAGAAACGAATTCAAATAAATCCCCAGTCTTAATCACGTATAAGAATTAGAATCCGATCACTGGATAGTGTGATACTTAGAACTTAGAACTAGTTTGCGCACGTTTCGGAACACATCGATACCTTGTCAAACTTTGGTTGCACTTGACGAGGGACGTGAACTAGCCCCCCATCGAATAAGAATTAGAACCCGGTCACTTGAGAAGTGTGGCATAAAGTATAAGATGCCGGTCACTGGCAAAGTGTGGCATAATGTGTGATTTAGGACTGTGGGACTAAAGATAAGAATTTGTTATTAAGATTTATTGATTGATTAAGAATTTTGATTATGTGGATTATAAAATGTGTTTGATTATGATTATTGATTATATCGTTTGCATCTTTGTTCACCTTGTTATCGAATATATGTGTGATTTTGTGTGATCTGTGTTATGTGTCAAGAATGTTTAAATTCTATTTTTGAAAAAGATTTAAAATATTATTTTGATCCGTCAAACGGTAGTTGCTTGCTGAACTTCGCCGCTCATTCTTTTAATATTTCAGGTTTCGTCTAAAAGAATCGAGTTGGTTAGTATTGGAGTTCGAGGACCTTAGATTTGGAGTTGATTGACTTTTGGGCTTCCGTTACCTGCGCTTTTGTAATAGTCTCCTTTGTAATTGAATTTTGGATTAGTAATTTATATTAGTTTTAGATTTAGAATTAATGGTCCGGAAGTGCGAGCCGTTACAACAGATTACAAACTCCTAACTTGGAGTTAAAGAAAAATAGCTGAGCAGAAGATAAGGCCTTTGTAAAAATATCCGCAGGTTGTAAAGAAGTGCTGATGTAGGTTGGTTGAATCATGCCCAGTTGTAACTTCTCTCTAACCAAATGACAATCTAACTCAATATGTTTTGTTCTTTCATGAAAAACTGAGTTGGAAGCAATATAAATGGTTGACTTATTGTCACAATAAAGAGTAACAGGAGTAAGAGACTGGATTTGAAAAGTTTTAAACGAATTCAACAACCAAGTCAGTTCACAACAAGTATATGCCATACTTTTGTACTCAGCTTCAGCTGATGACCTGGAAATAGTGTGTTGTTTCTTGCACTTCCAGGAAATTAAAGAATTTCCAAACTTTACACAGTAGCCAGTAAGAGAATGTCTAGAAGATTTATCACCTGCCCAATTTGAATCACAGTAAGCAGATAGAGACATTGGATTATGAGAAGGCATTAAAATAGCTTGGCCAGGAGCATTTTTGAGATATCTAACAATCTTATGAGCAGCTCGTAAATGATCAGACCTAGGAGTTGCTATAAATTGTGATAATACTTGGACAGAGTAACAAATATCAGGCCTGGTGACTGTAAGATATAGTAATCTTTCCATAATTCTTCTATAGGAAGAGGCACTACAATCAGGTAAAAGAGGACTGACATTATCTTGGAGATCATGATTTTTCTCAATAGGAATCTTGGATGGTTTAGCAGCTAGGAAGCCTGTATCCTTGAGCATATCAAGAGTATACTGACTTTGATGTAAGTAGATTCCAGCCGAAGACCTGAAAACCTCAATGCCAAGGAAGTATTTAAGGGAGCCCGAATCTTTAACTTTGTAGCCAAAAAATCAATAACTTGCTGCATAAGAGACTTGGATGAGCCTGTTAATAGGATGTCATCCACATAGACTAAGACTGCCACAAATTTATTGTTGGATGTCAATGTGAACAAGCTGTTGTCCGAATGTGAATTACTGCAACCATACTCTATTAAAACCTTGGAGAATTTAGTGGACCAACATCTTGGAGCTTGTTTAAAACCATACAAAGACTTTTGGAGTTTGCAAACAAAACTAGAAGGATCTGTGATGCAAGTAAGATCAACACAGGTGGACAACTGAAGATATCCAGGTGGAAGTCTCATATATACAGTTTCATTCAAATCACCATGTAAGAAGGCATTTGTAATGTCCAACTGAGAAATTGGCCACTCTTTAGTAGCTGCAACAACAATAAGTAATCTGATAGTAGTAATTTTAGCAACTGGTGTATAAGTTTTAAAATAATCCAATCCATAAGTCTGAGTGAAGCCTTTGTCCACTAATCTTGCTTTGTACCTTTCAATACTCCCATCTGGCTTGTATTTGATTTTGAACAGCCATTTGCAATCTACTATATGCTGATTATGTGGTTTAGGAATAATTTTCCAGGTGCTGTTACTCTCTAGTGCATTCAGCTCAATTTTCATAGCTTGCAACCAGTTGTGATCAGTAGAAGCTTGTTTATAGTTGTTTATAGGATTAATGAACCTGCAGCCGAGCCCATACTCACAGAGGCAGGGTTACTCGCAGCAAGTGCATCGCTAACAACGGTCGACATCAATGTATGTTATCTTTTATTTCCGGTCATAATTTCTCTTTACTTCTGTTCTAAAATTTATATTCAATCTTGTTCTTTAGGGGATGCATAATTTTGGAATTTGCAAACGTCATGAAATGAAGGGAGAGAAAACAAGATGTTCATGTAACACTTATCAGAATCCTTATTTTTCAAACTTATCTTAAACATAATTTCATCTCTAATTAATATTTGAAGTGTGAGAAGCACATGTTGAAGAATAATAGATAATAAAACGCGGATGTGTCGTCGGAATACGAAAATTGAAAATCTTTAGATATAGATTAATTAAAGTGTGGAGCCAAATTGGAACAGCTTTCGAGTCCACTTCACTATTCACTTTTGAAGCTGCAAGACCACCCTTATTTATGCAGGCACCTAAAGCACACCAAGGCTTTCAAGATCTGTAAAAACAAACAATTTTATAGCTATATTTCAACTACGTGAACATCATCTTCAACCTAATACTAGCAACTTCCTATCTGCAGCCTTAAATTTGATCAATATCAGCTTCTACTCAAATAGTTTAAGCAAGAGTACAAATAATAATTCATGTTTCTTGATACCTAATCATCATGAAATTGAAGGAAAATACAAGCATCTGTTTACAACACTACTCACGATCATAAAAAGTAAACTGCAGCTACAATGCCACCAACAGTAGCTCGGATGGGCTCTTCAAGAAACAACACAAGTGTGCTGCAAAAATAGATAATTTTCAAGAATTTTTTAAAAATATCTTTTTGAAACATGATTAGCAAAAATAATATATTTTCTAATAATTTTTGCAATATTTTACTTGTAAAGAACATAAGTGGTCTCTAATTCTCGGTCTCCATGGAATTTAAGTCTTACTTTAAATTAAAAGTTTGACATAAATAAAAGATTTAACAAGAAATTCACCATAATTAAATAAGGACAGACCAAGAAAGGCAATCTGTACAAAAGTAATTATGTTGAGGAGAGGAAGCATGGAAGTCATCTATTCTATCCTTTTTTTGACGACCTTTTTTTATAATTAAATATCGTTCTTTCTTTCAAATTTTAATGAATTATAAGAGTGGATTTATTCCTCAACACAAACAATTATAATATATATGGTTGTGTCTAACCTGTCTTATTTTTTTTTCTTGTTGTTAGCTTATGATTTTTGTTGGTGTAGGCATATGTGTGTAGCAACAAGATATATGCTTTGTCCTATTAATGGAATGAAGGTAAAACTCCAATTTAGACCAATAAGATATATGCTTTGTCCTGTTAATGGAATGAATGTAAAACTCCAATTTAGACTCGTTGAATTTGTTCGGTTCACTACAAGAAAATAAGGCTAAATACAACTGCACAAATACAACCGGTGTCAATTTCAAAAACTTTCGGTTGAATTTAAGGACACGACTCGTATTTAAATACGGTTGCATTACGCGGTCGAGTTTAGTTATAATTGCAACTGAATAAATACAATCATATTTATATGCAACCATATACAGTTGAGTTTAGCCGTGCTCCTAAATTCAACCGCACTAAGTCGAATTTAGCCTTGCCAAAAAAATGGAGGGAATTTTCCCGCCAACGAATTCTTTTGACACTACTAAATTCAACAGATTTCGGTAGAATTCGATTTTTAAGAAAGGCGGGAAATTTTCAGGAAAAAAATTGAATAAAATCTACACAAAAAATAAATTTTAGTTCTTGAAAAAATGATCAATATGGTAAGAGCATTTTTAAATTTCTTTTATTTGTTGCAAAACAAAAATTGGAAATTTATAAAAGTGGCTTGAAAATGTTTTGAGTAATAATTAGAGATCGTAGTTAGATATTTATGGTTTAAGTAATGATTATATTTTGAGTTTCAATTTATTTTCTATTTTTTTTAGTTATAATCCAACTATACAGATTTGAAAATTGTCAAAAATAAAAATGTTTAGGGAAACAATTAAGTAATTTGAAAAAAAAACTTTTGTCACATCACTAAAATATATAGATCTTGATATTCGTATAGTTGGATCATTCATTAATATTTTTAAGAAAATAGAAACATCAATATGAGATTAAACACTATTTAGAAGTAGTGGTTCAACAACTAGTTCGCTATTAAAAAAATAAACCAAATATATTTATATTTCTCTAAAAAAAATTTTATTTTACTAAAATATACAGATCTTTACAGCCGTACGGTTGGATTATTCATTAATATTTTTAAAAAAAATCAGAACATCAATATGGGATTAAACACTAGTTACAAGTACTCGTGAAACTACTAATTGACTATAAAAAAAGCAAACCAAATATATTTATTTTTTTCTAATTTTTTTATATCACTAAAATAGATAGATCTTTACATCCGTAGCGTTGGATCATTCATTAATATTTAAAAAAAATCTAAACATCAATATGGGATTAAACACTAAATAGAAGTAGTCGTCAAAATACTAGTTGGCTATTAAGAAAGCAAACCGGATATATTTATTTTTTCTCTAAATTTTTTGTCAGATCACTAAAATATATAGATCTTGACATCTGTATCTTTGGATTATTCGTTAAGATTTTAAAAAAATTGAAACAATAATTTGGGATTAAACACTAGTTAGAAGTACTGGTGAAACTACTAGTTGACTATAAAAAAAACAAATAATATATATTTATTTTTTTCTAAATTTTTTGTCTTGTCACTAAAATATATAGATCTTTACATCCGTACGGTTGGATCATTCATTAATATTTTAAGAAAAATCGAAACATCAATATGGATTAAACACTAGTTAAAATTATTTGTGAAACTACTAGTTGACCATTAAAAAAGCAAACCAAATATATTTATATTTTTATAAAAAAAATTTATATCACTAAAATATATAGATCTTAACATCCGTACGGTTGGATCATTCATTAATATCTTAAAAAAAATCAGAACATCAATATGGGATTAAACACTAGTTAGAAGTACTAGTATAACTACTAATTGACTATAAAAAAAAGCAAACCAAATATTTTTTTTTTTCTATTTTTTTGCGATTTCACTAAAATTATATAGATTTTTACATCCATATGGTTATATCATTCGTAAATATTTTAAAAAAAATCGAAACATTAATATGGGATTAAACACTACTTAGAAGTACTGGTCAAACTACTAGTTGACTATTAAAAAAGCAAACCAAATATATTATTTTTTTCTAAATTTTTGTCATATCACTAAAATATATAGATGTTGAAATCCGTACGGTTGGATCATTCATTAATATTTAAAAAAAATTGAAACATCAATATGGGATTAAACACTAGTTAGAAGTACTCGTCAAACTACTAGTTGACTATTAAAAAAGCAAACCAAATATATTTATATATTTCTAATTTTTTTTCGTATCACTAAAATCTATATATATATATATATTTACATCTGTACAGTTAGATCATTCATTAATTTTTAAAAAAAAATTGAAACATTAATGAGATTAAACACTAGTTAGAAGTACTGGTCAAACTACTAGTTGACTATTAAAAAAATAAACCAAATATATTTATTTTTTTCTAAGATTTTTGTCATACCACAAAAGTATATGACTTGTTAAATTTCAGTTTTCACAAAAAAATAACCTGGTAAGAGATTCTTCAAATTTCTTTTATTCGCTGCATTACAAAAACTGGAAATTTGTCAAATTACAATAATTATATATTTTTTGAAAGGTTTAGTAAGAATTTGTCAAATTCTTAATTTGTCTAAATAACCATTTTTTCTTAACAGTTTTTAGTCCCATATTGATGCCTTCAATTTTTTAAAAAGTTATTTATGAATGATCTAACCGTACAGATGTGATTATCTATATATTTTAGTGATATGAGAGATATTTTAGAAAGAAGTGTATGCAAAAGATTAACTAATTTAAATATTTATATCTTAATTATTTTACAAAATTAAATTTAGGGTTTAAGATTTTAACCCTAAAATATTCCACCTATCATTAGGAATTGATAATGAACGATCACCGATGTTAAAATAATTAAAAAAAGAGTTATATACAAAATTTTAAGATTTTTTACTCACTAAATTTTAATTATTTTAACAAATAAGGTATAAATTTTTAAGTCCTCCCATAAGAAATCTTAATTATCATAACATAAATATTTAAATTGACACTCTTAAATTCAACGGAATGGGGGAATGGGGTTGAATTTAATGTCATGTCACTCATCCGTGTGAATAAGATCCAACCTACCAAATTTAACTATAAAACTAAATTTAATGATCAACTTTAGATTTACTAGTCAAAACAGTAAAAAACTATAAAATAAAATACTATAACCCCCACCACCTCTTCCCTGTTTCCTCCACCCACCCCCTCTCCCTCGTTTCCCTCGACCCTCTTTCTTTCACCAAACTTAATATGTACCATGCTTCCTTGTTCCAGACGAATTTCTACCTTGCTTCCGTGCTTAGTGTTTTCGCTTATCGGATTAAGGGCTTTGTCTAAGTTGTTGCCTCCTGCTTTTCTGTTTGAGATTACATCTCCTAGGTTGGCTTGCATGTTTGTGTTGTTGGTTACACCATTATAACATCAGTAATGGTGATCTAGATGTGCGTGTGGATAGAAAGAGGCCTGAACTGTAGCATTGGTGGATCAGAAACCGGGGCATGTGCCTGGAAGAAAAGGCCTGATAATCTTTTCACAATACTCACTCTGAATATTCATCGGCTGCTCCGAAGAAACATTGTTATTAACCTCACCAACCATCATTCTATCAGCATTGTTTACATTGTACATCATTTCTGGGCATCCTCCAAAGGTCCTATCACCCCCTCCTGCACCACCACTGCTCATTCCATCACACAAGGAAGTGCCCATGCTCTTGATTACGGCTGCATTGTTTGAATTATCTCCTGTCATCACAGCCTTCTGAAGGATAGAAGTGTCTGATAACTGACAGATGCAGAATTACTGTAGTATAAACTAAACTGGAGCTCAAAGAAGTTATTGATAGGATATATATTTATATATATTTTATATGATTTTATTCCTCATATTTATTATATTTTGTATTGATTTGGATTTTTATTAATTAGATTTTAATGTTTTGTTGTAGGAAGAAAGGAAATCCTAAACTTGGATGGATTGGAGAATTATAGTTTAATTTGGAGATTTATTAGAAAGAAATTTGGATTTGTTGGACTCTTTGGGCCATATCTTGAATTCTAGAAGTCAGAATTGGACGATTTAACACCCCATGCGAAGCTAACGGAATTATCTTTAATTTTAAAGACGTCCAAGTATCAAATTACAAATGAAGAGGTCCAGAATTATTGGAGAAAATTTAGCTGCGAATTTTCCTTTAGAAACCCAATCAATTTAGGATTCATACTTGTATATTCCTAAAAGCATTAAAAGACTTATATTATATACACATATACATATACAGAAGTAGGAGATCACTATTTTTCTTCTTGTAAAAAAAGATTGAAGGTTTTCTTCTATATTCTCGTCAATATCAATTAAATGTTCTTATTGTATTATATTATGTGTTTTGTTGATCTAGTTATGTGTGAGTGGATTTTTAAATCTCGGGTCAAGTTGAACCTTAGTTATGATTGATGTACGATTTTCTCAATCCCCCCAATTTAGTTATATTACATGTTCTTGTTTATTGAGTTGTGCTTAATTAACAATTACATGTCAGACGTGATTATGTGTATTGTTTGAACCCAATATCTATTTATCAACGAAAGTTGGACTTAGGTGGTTGTTATTTATCCAATAAGGATATGAACTTCTCCATGAAAATAGGTAGAACGAATTGTTAGGAAGTTAGGATGTTGTGTTTAATGTCTTTAAATTGCATGATACCATGAAAATAAGTTTGATTTTATTTTATAGGGCGCGTCTTTCTCTTGAGTAGTATATGATTGATATGGGGCGGGAAATCATATTTGTATTGATTCATACTAGTGGGGATACTTAACTCTCGATGTTTTTAGTTATTTAATTAATAAAATATATTTGCTTTAGTATAATTTTAGGTAAACAATCTCTAAATTTTTATTGTGTTACATTGCTTCATTAAATCGAGTCAAGAATTACTACTGAATGGTACCTTTGTCTCTGTGGGATCGACTCTGACTTACCCTACTACATAGTTAGAAGGATTTGTTAAGAATTATTTGATAGGTACGCGACATCCTTGTCAAATGTTTAGCGCCGCTTCCGGGGACAAAGAGGTATTAGATTAGTAAATTTTTGAGTTAGTTTAGCTAAGTCTTTTAGTCCTGTGCTTCGACTATTATTCCCTTGTTATTTGATATTGGGTTTCCAGTTTTCTTCTTGTATGCAAACTCGAAGTTCAGGTACTGAATACTTGATTGCTGTTAATCCTGAAATTGAAGCTACAGCAAGAAGACAAGCAAATGCACGAAGAAAACAAAAGACAAGGAAGTTATGGGTGAACCAGCTAAAGCTCTCAATGAGCAGGGTATGCCAGATACTAAGGACATACTCTCGAGTATTCTCAGACAAAACTGTAAAATATCCTCTTGGGGTACTTGAAAATGTTCCTCTCAAAGTTGGTAAATTTTATATACCATGTGATTTTGTCGTCATGGAGATAGAAGAATATGCAAATATTCCTATCATTCTTGGGAGACCTTTCTTAGCTACAGCCTTAGCTATAATTGACATAAAGAATGGGAGAGGAGAAGATGGAATTCAAGATGTAATTAATTAACTATAAATTAATTATTAATTTTTGATGATCTATCGAGACTACTAAAATTATTAATTTTTGTTTAATTACTGTTACTAGCAGACTACAAAAATTACTAAAGCTTCGAGTTCAAGCGAAAACACAAACACAAATTAGACAAGTTGTATAGAAGTGCATATGCAATGGTGTTTAAGACTGTTAAACAGTGATGCATAATTAAAATTAGGTTTCAAGGCATAAATATTAAAACCACCCTATATATATAATACAACTTCCTACTCTATATGCATACAGGTAAAAAAAGTAGACAACTTCATAACAATTAACAACATACAAAGAATCACATATAAGACTAAACTAGTAGAAATCAAAAACATACAAGGAAAGAGTATTTACAAGGAAAGAGTATTTGCCCTAAAAGCAGGCTGATAATATGCTGGAGCTCCACCTTTCTCACCGCCAAATTCTCTAGGTGGTCCTCTTGGGCCAGCACGATACCCATCTCTGTCATCAAACCTAGGTCGATCCCCCTCAAATCTCGGAAGACCCCTACCAAAATCCATCCAACCAATCCAAACTACATTAATCAGAACATAATCTGACATAAAAAACCAAATTACATAAACTATATTATCCAGTGTTAAAAATATACAAAAATTAGCAACAAAAATTAGCAACAAATCTCATTTACTTGTTATTAATCCAAACACAGTAAATCTAATTTAACAATTTCGAAAAAATCAGAAAGAAAAAGCAAAGATGAGATTTCCAATTAGCTTCTGATCTCTCTTCTGCTCACTCAAAGTCGAATCATCCTACAACAACAATAGATAACAATATCACAATTTATTTAATAAAAATACACATTAACAATATTGATAGCATAGGGATTAACTGAAAAGAGTACCTAATAGCATAGTGGAATTGTCGATGAAATCAATCGCCCATCTTAGTGCTACTCCTTTACCTTTCTCCAATTAAGGCTTGTATATTAGAGAGAGAAAAATGGGGCGAGAGAATATCATAGTGAAAAATGGGAAAATAAAATTAGAGAAAGGGGGATGTAAATCGATTGTGTTTTTGTTTTGGGGGGGAAAATACCGCCTTATTTTTCACCTCAGAGAACGTGCATAATTTTTAACTTTTTTATTTTAGTTTTTCATATTGATTGATTATTAAAAAATATTTGTGTTATATATAAAATTAAAGTAATATCTTATGTATTTTTATTTAGAAAAAAAAACTTATTTTTTTATATTATATATGATATTTATAATCATGAATAATACATAATATAATTTTAAATATAATTTTATGATGATATTTTAATTTTAATATTTTTTAAAATTAAAAAAGTTACTAATGTAACACCAGGTGATGGTGTTACATGTTCGGCAACACCAGCATTTTTGTGTAACACTAGTTTATAACTGTTGTAACACTAATTCAGAGGTGTTACAATCGAACAAATTTTTTTAACTAATGTAACACTTCTTGTAACACTTGCATTACAGTAGGCCACTTATGGCGTAGTGAAGCGTACAACATCACTTGGTCTATGGTATGCAAGGGAAGCTGATTTTGAATTATATGGATATTCAGATGCTGACTTTGCTGGATGAAAAATAGACAGGAAGAGTACCTCTGGAAGTTGTCAGTTTTTGGGAGGAAGATTAGTCTCATGGTACAGTAAGAAGCAGAAATCCATTTCTACTTCAACTTCTAAAGCTGAATACATTGCAGCTGGAAGCTACTGTGCTCAGCTACTATGGATGAGGAACCAACTCATGGACTATAGATTATCATTTTCTAAAATTCCTATTCATAAGGTGGGGCTTTCTTATCATCCCCAAACAAGTGGTCAAGTGGAGGTCTCTAATAGTGAAATCAAGACTATCTTGGAGAAGACGGTCGCAGAATGAAGGAAAGATTGGTCTATCAAGCTTGATGATGCACTTTGGGCGTATAGAACTGCATTCAAAACATCTACTGGCACAACTCCGTACAGATTGGTCTATATTTAAAGCATGTCATCTACCGGTTGGATTGGAACGTCATGCATTTTGGGCTATCAAAAGTCTCAATTTTGATTTTCCAGCAGCAGGCGAGAAAAGACTTCTCCAACTTAACGAGCTAGATGAGTTTCGTTTTAAAGCTTATAACAATTCCAAACTCTACAAGGAGAAAACAGAAAGATGGCACTAAAAAGGGCTACTACGAAGAGAATTCAAAGAAGAAGATTTAGTTCTTCTTTTTAATTCAAGGTTGATACCTTTTCTAGGAAAGCTTTGTTCTATGTGTCTGGTCCATTTAAGGTTATTAAAGTTTATCCGTATGGCTCTGTTGAATTGTTGGATACATATGGAGGATCATTTAAGGGGAATCAACAAAGAGTTAAACATTACCGAGTTGGTGAGCCGATCGAAGAGAAAGTGGATATTCCGCTTTCTACCCCTTCTCCAAAATGATTGATAAGGAGGTTGAGTTAAAGACTTTAAAAAAGCGCTTCATGGGAGGCAACCCAATGTGTTGGTAATGTAATTTATTGTATTATTATTATTATTATTATTATTATTATTATTATTGTTGTACTATTATTGTTATTAAATATTTTTGTATTTTTAGGAGAGTAGTTTATTTTTGTATTTTATTTAACTCCCGCAAGGTGACTTGATGATTTTGTGTGAAGTGTTTCAAGAATAATTTGTGTAAAATTTGTATTTTTGAAAAAAAAAGGAATAGATGATAGTGAAACCGGGGTGCAATTTTTCTCACACGTGGAGGAAGAATCTGTTTGTTGAAAAGAACCCCACGGTGCACGAGTCGCCTGTTTATGCTTCCACTCACACTACATTATTGTGCACACATATGTTATAGAAGTTGGGCTGGACATTTTTAGATGAGGCCCATCAACTCCTTATGCTGTTGCTGCTGCCAATCTATTCACATGGGCTGGGCTTTTATAAATGAGGCCCATCAACTCATTTTGATGTTGCTGCTGCCAATCTATTCACATGCAGTACCTCCTGCATGAGAGTCCCTTGTTATCATTCCTAACCATCTGGGCAATTTTGCACTTGGTGTTCTAATGTGTACTCACATTAATATATCCTTAAGATGGGCCTGCACTTAAATTTTGGAAGTTTCCTTTCTTTATTCATTTTGGGCCACCACTTCGTGCTTATGCACTAGGGGAGTATTTCTAAACTTTTATTTGTATTTTTTTATATTCTGTTTGTATTTTTTTCAGATTTTATTAATTAAATATTATATTATATTATATATTGATTGAGGACGATGAACCATTTAAGTCTGAGAATGTGTTCTTAATATTTAAAAAAATTCTAAAGAAATTAATTTTTTTAAAAAAGTTGTATATAATTGTCTTGTCTCAAGAGTATGTTAGAGTGGATAAGTACACATAGTGTAGATTTATTTAGCATGATTAATTCCGAGTTTTATATTTATAAAAATCATTTGATGCATGATAATTCCCTGTGTATGCTTACAAAAATTTTAAAACTTGAGATGCTTCTTAGTCAATTTTAGTGAGTCGAGCATGCTTTCACATTGTGAGAATATGAGCCTAATTTATTATTGGTACATTATATATCAATTCATTTTTTTTTGTGATGTTCATCATTAGGCATGTTGCTCTAGAACTTGCTTTAAACCGTTTTCAAACTACATGATATGTGTATCCATGAATATGATAAAGGAACTAGGATTAACCTTATTACACCAAAATAATACCCATGATAAATAATCCTTAGTGAACCCCCTTAAGCTTATATATGTTTCTTTCATATATCACCGATCTAAAATTCTTGAGCCTACTTGTTCTTTCTTATCTTGATTTACTGGTAGAGCATATTGATTCAAGTTCATGGTTGGTGAATATTTAGTGTGGGAATATATTTGTTAAAGAGTTACAATTTGGTGGGAATTAATATGATGAAGCAACTTGATCTTAGAAAAAAATATTATAGTATCGAGTCCTCTTTTGAGATCAATGGGTAGAAAATGCAATGTCATATGAAAAGGACGATCAATGTACATGTGCTAGTATTATGCACAATCTTGGTGACTTTTCACTGCACTTGATTACTGGAGAATGACTTGACTTTGAAAAAAAACTTGAAAAAAGAAGATCAAGTACGATTTGTGTTCATTGATTATTACAATGTGAAACAGGGGAAGTACCTAGTTATATGTACTTAACTTTAACATGATATACTTTTCATGTTGGGTGCCTAAATTAAAAGTGAACATTATGCTCAATTAGTTTATCATACTTAGCCATATGTTTGCTTATTTCTTTGATTCCCTACCCTTTACCTAATCCTCGTTACAACCTATGACAAAGACCTTTTTTATTCAAGTATGCATATATACGAAGTACTGGAGATTTGGTGGGCAACCAAGCATATGGTAGCACATGTAATTTGATTGAACTTGAGTGAAACACTTACACCTATATACTTGTGTGAGTTGAGAGTCATATGATATTTCTATCCATAACGGACTTACTTACTGAATATGGTTTGATGTCTATTTCATGATATTTTGTCTACCAAGATATTGTGTGCATACTTGGATATTATGTGTTAATGATAACTAAACTAAGAGTACTTGTACTTTCAGACAATTTCGTGATGTTATGTGAATGAGATTTACGATGTGTGGAGTACTATAGTATGTTTCATGCTTGAGAGAATTGGTGATTGAAAATATTTGATTTTTTGGGTATATCTTCTATAAAACCTCACGAGACAAAACTCGTCCTGCTAAGGATGTCTGGGGTTTAACGGCTTGTTGTACTCAATGCAATCGTGTTATCTACAAAGTGGAGTTAGTTAGTTAGTTAATATTAGTTTTTTTTCCTTCTTTGCCCGAGGACGAGCAATATGATAAGTGTGGGGATGTTTGATAGGGTATATATTTATATATATTTTATATGATTTTATTACTCATATTTATTATATTTTGTATTGATTTGTATTTTATTAATTAGATTTTAATGTTTTATTGCAGGAAGCAAGGAAATCCTAAACTTGGATGGATTGGAGAATTCGAGTTTAATTTGAAGATTTATTAGAAGGTTATCTTGAGTTCTAGAAGTCAGAATTGGACGATTTAATAGCCCACGCGAAGCTAACAGGATTATCTTTAATTCTAAAGCGGTCCAAGTATCAAATTACTACTGGAGCGGCCCAGAATTATTGGAGAAATGTCAGCTGCGAATTTTTCTTTAGAAACCCAATCAATTAGGAATCGTACTTGTATATTCCTAGAAGCATTAAATACTTATTATATAAATATATACATATAGAGAAGGAGGATATCACTATTTTCTTCTTGTAAAAAAAGATTGAAGGTTTTCTTCTCTATTCTCATCAATATCACTTATGTGTTCTTATAATATTATGTGTTTTGTTAATTTAGCTATGTCTGAGTAGGTTTTTAAATCTAGGGTCAAGTTAAACCCTAGTTATGATTGATGTATAATTTTCCCAATCCCTCCAATTTAGTTATATTACATGTTCTTGCTTATTGACTTGTGCTTATTAACAATTACATGTCAGGCCGTAATATGTTGTATTGTTTGAACCCAATATCTATTATTGAACCAAAGTTGGACTTAGGTGGTTGTGATTTATTCAATAAGGACATGAACTTCTTCATGAAAATATGTAGAATGAATTGTTAAGAAGGTAGGAGGTTGTGTTTAATGTCTTTAAATTGCATGATACCATGAAAATATGCCTGATTGTATTTTAGAGAAGCAATTAATACTCGAGAGAGGTTATTGGTATTTTATAGGGCGCCACTTTTTCTTGAGTAGTATATGATTGATTTGGGGTGAGAAATCATAATTGTATTGATTCATGTTTGTGGGGATACTTAACTCTGGATGTTTTTAGTTATTTGATTAATACAACGTTTTTGTTTTAGTATAATTTTAGTTAAATAATCAATAAATTTTTTATTGTGTTACATTGCTTAATTAGTTAAATCGAGTCAAGAATTACTAGTGACTGTGGGATCGACTCTGACTTACCCTACTACATAGTTACAAGGATTTTTAGAAATTATTATTTAATAGGTAAGCGACAGCCTTCTCAGTTATAAACCGGAAAAATAAATTGAATTACTTACTTTCACTCATAAGAATACACATGTTGTGTGTGTTCCAATTACCTGTAAATTCATTGAGTGCACTGGTCAAGTCAGCACCTCCATATATACCAAAATTAAACATGTGTGGTAGCGGTGTAGCTTGGAAAGCCATGCATTCCAGAGAATTTAGAGGCCCTCGGTTAAGTTTTTGCTCTGCACCAGAAAAAACAGATTCAGTTGATCGCTATGATAGTAAACTGGTAACTGAATTAAGTCTTGTGGAACCAAGAGCAGATGAGAACCACTGCTGGTTCTCCAGGATTAATAAACCTGTAGGAGAGCCCATACTTAGGGAGGCAGGGTTACTCGTAGCAAGTGCATCGCATAATGAATGATGACACATAAAACCTAAGGTGGGGTTTCAGGTATATTTGAATATATAATTACTATAATATTTACTAATATTGACTGCTTGTAAGTAACCATAATCTTTACAAATATTCTTTTCTTATACATAATTAAAGCAACTGCTTTTTTTTAGGGTTAAGTTATGTTGTGATTGTAGGTAACTAAACTATGGGCGGCCATTTTTTTAGGGTTACGGTATATTTTAAATACATTAACCATTTTGGTTTTAGATATCTGTGTCTTATGAATAAGTTTTAGATGGTTGTTGAATACTTAATTATTTTGTACCTACCTTATTAACGTTTACTAAGTTATTGATAGCTTTAACCTTATATACATAAGAATTTTTGCCATAATAAATTAGTTAGATGTAATAATAAAATTATTGCCATACTATAGTTCAATAAGGACATAAAAACTTTCACCATAAATGAAGATTAAAAAAGATGATTGAACAGAGATAAAATATCCAGAAAACTTTAGTTGATACAGAAAAAAAACTTTAGAAAGCAAGGAAAAAGGAGTTTTTCCCAGCGCTTGCTGATCTGTTAAAAGATTTAAGGGTGGCTAAAAATCCATGCATCACCTACAAAATAATTAAAGTACTTATTTACTTTTATACGTGTACTGTAACTTTGGTAAATGAATTTCCTATTTTACATAAATTTGTTTTCTTGCTAAATATTATTGAAAAAGAGAGCTTCATAATCTCCTATGTTGTGATCATTATGACATCAGTAATGGTGATCTAGATGTGTGTGTGGATAGAAAGACGCCTGAACTGTAGCATTGGTCGATCAGAAACAGGGGCATGTGCCGGGAAGAAAAGGCCTGATTATGTTGTAGGTTCACTGTCTAGCATCTCGGTCCCCATTCGGTTACCATTGTTATCCACCATTACATCACCACTCAAGTTGTCCCAATTCCCAGGCCAAGGATTTCATCGGCTGCTCCAAAGAAACATTGTTATTAACCTCACCAACCATCATTCTATTGCAGTGTTTACATGTATATTATTCTCCGCATCCTCCAAAGGTGCTATCACCCCTCCTGTACTACCACTGCTCATTCCATCAAACTTCATTCCATCAGACCAGGAAGTGCCCATGCTCTTCATTACCGCTGCATTGTTTGAATTAACTCCTGTCATCACAGCCTTCTGAAGGATAGAAGTGTCTTATAACTGAGCAGAAGCAGAATTATCATAGTATAAACTGGAGCAAATAGAAGTTATAAACGGGAAAAACAAATTGAAATACTTACTTGAGTGCATTGGTCAAGCCAGCACCTCCATATATACCAAAATTAAACATGTTATTGGTAGCGGTGTAGCTTGGAAAGCCATGAATCCCAGAGAATTTAGAGGCTCTCGGAAAATTTAGTTTTTGCTCTGCACCAGAAAAAGCAGATTCAGTTGATCGCCATAATAGTAAACTAGTAACTGAATTAACTCCTGTGGCACCAAGAGGAGATGTGAATCGCTGATGGTTGCCCAGGATTAATATACTCACTTTTTTTAATATCAGAATGAAACAGCCTTCAAAGAAACAAAGATGCACTGTCTTCTTATATAATTTTATATATTCGTGTAGCACCATATATAAACGCCTAATCATAATACAAATGCACGATGCTGAAAATGCAAAACTATGTACCTAAAAAATATTAAAAACTTCTTCTATCTTCATGCTCAACAAAATTTTTTGCATAGGTGCTATGCTTTTTTCTGCTTATTATGATTCGAGGCTTCAACATTTGAGCGATATTAGTAGGCCGAACTTTTGTTGGAAATAATCAAAACATTCTTCCTAGCTGTCTCTTTGGAAGCCACGTTGGTTTGATAGTGAACAAGTCGTAGTGATCGTTGAGGATGTTTAGGAGTTGTTTGAATAACAGAAGAAGTGGAGATCTTGTAGGAGTCTGTTGCTATTTTTCTGGTAGTTCAGTAGAGTAGTAATTTTTTTTTTATGTAAGTTTCTATTATGCCCAGTAAGTTACGAATAACTTAATAAAACCTTGTTTTTTCCTATATGCTGTTGT